>NW_008823870.1:193109-214524 GCF_000699105.1 Pygoscelis adeliae | reverse complement strand
GTTCTTGTCCCGGCCTCGTCTATAGGCTCCAGCGCGCCGTGTGCCGGTAGGGCGGGCGGCAGCTACGGCTCCGTCCGTGAGCCCTCCGGAGCTCTGAGGCGGTGTCCGCCCCGGTGTGGGCGAGGTACGGCAGCCGTTTGCCCGTGGCGGGAGAGGTGCGGCCCATCTCCGTGCAGAGAGACTCGCACATCTCCCGAATGCTGGACGTGCCACCCAGCGGCCCCAGAGCCAGCTGCTGACCGGAGCGCTTTGGTCCTGCGACGCTGCCCCTCGGCTCCAGCATTCGGGCAGTTGTGTGCAGCGCCATGCCCCCGGCCGCTGAACATCGCTCGGCGTCGTCTTCCGCTGTGGAGCGCAGGACTCTCCCGTTTCCGAAGTATGCCAGCGAGTGCTAGCCCCTGCACCGCGGTGGGAGAGGTGCGGAGAGGGCACAGCTGAGACTCCCGCCAGCGCTGCGGTAAGACGGAGGAGCTCCAGCTGGCTCCGAGAATGCGAAAGACGACAGCCCGGTCTGTGGGGGAGCCTGCTCTGTCCGCCCCTGCTGCAGGGTCCACACCAGATGCTGGCTGGAGCCTCCACTGATGTCTTTGTAGACTCCCAGGTCAGTCCTCTGGTGCCAGATGTTGTTGGTTAATTTACCTGGAACCAGGTAGAGGTACTACACATGGGTCTGGGACCCCCACCCTTTGCAGGTGGATGTGCAGATGTGACAAAGTAGTGCTTCCAGTAAGTATTACAGGATGATGTGTCATGCAGTATTTGTTTGGGTTTAAATCTGCATGCTTCTGTGTTGTCCGTCACTCTGCTGTACTTACAATGCGAATGCGTGCCTTTTTAAGCTCACCATTCCTCCCCCTTCGTCTCCCTGTGCCCCAGCTGTGGGACACGGTCACGTTTCTATCTGCTCACCCTCCCTTGTTGGCCCCCAGCCCGTGCAGGGTGATGTTACAATGGAGGCTCAGAGTTGTGACAGCACTTTTATTGTAGCATCACGCATGCAGAAGGACGGGTAGCATCCTAACACCTCCAGGTCACAATCTCGTATTCTGAGTTGGTACAGTGTAGGATGAGGTCAGTAGCCCAAACCTTCCCTGGGCAGTTGAGGGATGCTTGGAGCACCCACCTGCTCCGTGCCAGGTGATTGCAAAACTTGTTTTGCAGGGCGCTTCATCAAATAAAATAGGACTAGAAAGGGGAATTCAGAAGACTGTGTAGGCCACTCCCAGTTTAGAGATGGGGTAAACGTGACAGATCGACTCCTTGAAACCTTCCAGTGAAGGAGACCTCAGTCTCTCTTCCTGACCTATTCTAGTGTTTCACAGTTTTGTAGCTTGCAGCAGTTCTTATTTATCTAATTTTGCAGCAAATAGAGGCCATTTTATATCATTCTGCTCATCAGTCTGGTGATTTCTGGGTGAATATTTTGTTTCTTGAGTTTGCAATTTTTGTGAGAGAAAACTTGGGTCAGAATGTTTACTGTACTTGCAATACCATAGCACATATACTGCGTAGTGCCCCATGAGGTGCTTTTTTCCTGTCTATAGCTCCTATAGTGTGTAACCCTTGGAGGAGGGAGTCTCCATGAGCAGTGGGTAGCGCTGTGTGGGTGAGCAGCAGTGCAGCATGTCCTCCTAGGCTGTTGCTCTGTTGCTCTTTGCATACATCCAAAAACACAACATCTGTCATAGTGTTGGCACCTATGGGAAAGCACAGCCAATTTCTGACCTGAGATGCAGAGAGTGACCTTAGGCAGCCAACTGTTTTTATACAAATTACTAAATAGCACGAGAAGTGACATCTCTTAGCAGTCTGCCCTACCTCTAAAATACATCAAGACCACATGGCAGCTCTAAAACCTTCCCCGGTTTGCTGAAGTAGCTGTTCCTGGATAGTGTGACAATCTCTCCATCCCTAAGCTCTGGGGAAGAGAAGCCTGAAAAAAAAAGCAGCAAGTGCTTTATCGCTGTTGGTATAGAGACTTGGGGAAAAAGTCAGCCTGAGCCACCCCCCTTCTCTTCTTCTCTAGTAATGGCATGATAAAGAAAAGTAGGGGGAAGTACCATCTTTTGAGGGAGCGGTGGCTGCTGGGGATGATAGGAACAGAGTAGTCTCAGATGGCATGGGAGTAATAGCTAAAGTCCTACAGCATTGGAAAAACTATGGGAAAAGTGTTGCCAGTAAGACGTCTTGCCCTGGTAGGTGGATTAATGGCTTAAAATCAATAACAATGGCTGTATGTGCAGGTCTGGATTACTTCCTTATTCCTGCCCATGCCCAGTAGTGTTTATTTCTTCTGTGAAAGCACGGGCTTTTTCCAGCTGTCGCTTAGGCTCAGAGTGTAAATACAGTGTTTTCCTCGTCTTGTGCCTCAGTAGTTGTGGCATTTCTCACTTATCAAAAGGCCTGGAAGTGACTTGCCTCACTAGCAGAGATATGCATTTGTCTTAGAATATTAAGTAAAAATTTTAAGTGCTTGCATTTGCTGGTAGAGACCATGACCTGTAATAGGCTACTGCTAAACAGAGCTTTTTGTAAGATGCATTGAGGATGCTACCGCAGCTTCATTTCAGAAATATGTGTTCCTGCAATGATAACACCTCAGAAATAAGTACTAAACCAGACCAAATTGATACTGCAACATGGAAGGTGTTCAGGATTTTTACCGTATAGAAGAATTGAGCAAGATTTTATAGGCAAGTGACAGATGATTTGTAAAGTAGGCACAGAGCAGTAGCACTCAGAGAAGTGATGTGTCCTTAGACTGCTTCAATCCTCACCCACAGCTTGCACTGGGTGAGAGAATATGGTGTGTCTGACTTGCTCTGCAAAACAGAAACATGTCTTTGCGCTGCATGTTTTTTTTACAGCACTCAGCTATCGCACTTGTTAAATTCAGTCTATATGTGTTCATACGGTGAATGTTGTAACAAAGAAACTGCTGTTAAAGAAACTGCACGTGCTGAGAAGCCGGTGCCCTCAGAGTGGCTTCTTACCTCCTGAGTATTTAAGCACAGTACTTGGGAACACATGCAGATGCAGATCTCGCACAGCACCATTAGTTCAGTGGTTAGAAGTCTGTGGGGAAATAATTGTATCCTGGGCAGATACTGCCCCAGTGGAATCATGCACCCTCATCCTTCAGTCCTTCCAATCAAATACTGTCTGTCATTTAGGTTGCGCAGCGTGACAAAAAAAGACCAAGACCTCCAGGTGAGCGGGGGGGGGGGAAGCAAGTGGTATAGACACTGCTCACTGCTAAGAACTGCTGATTTATTGTTTATCAGTGCAAAGCAGTATTTCCTCTCTAATAGTTCTGGCTGCACTGCCATGTCATGAGTGGTACAGACAGTTTCTTGCTGGTTGAAGCTTGCTTGGCAAAAGGACGAAAGAGGAGATCCTTTTAGATTGTTACTTGTCCAGTAAAGCAGTGTGCAGAGATTAGAAAAGCAGCTCTCTATGCTAATTTCTTAAACTTGGCTTGTCAAGCAAAGGAGGTCTTGTCACTCGCTGCTGTATGTTGGTATGCTCTTAGCTCCATATCTGGACCGTAGTGGTGTTTTAGGTACCACACAAAGAAAGTGAAAGATCTGAGACTTGATGTCTGCTAACATGTGGCTTTACTACATTTTGTAATAAAGTGTGAGCAGGAGGCAATGGTTTGAGCTGGTGCCCACCCATCAGGAATGCTGCTTGCGTAGCTCAAAAAGAAATAATACCGTGTCTTTGGAAGAGGTCTTTGGGTTCAAAGATGGGGAGGGCTGTGCAGAGGAGTGGGCTATCGCAGCGGGGCAGGTGAAGCGTTGCACTTGTGTCTAAGCTCTACAGCACAGGCAATTCCCCCAGATTTGGCCCTTGTTTTTCTATACCATTTAACGTGGGGACTCCAGCCTTATTAAAGTCTCGAGTGTCTTGTCTCTTTGTGGCGGGACGACATGGCTGAATGAGGGAGTGGTAGAGTGTCTTTTGGTAGTTTTGCAGGAACTGACCCACTCGGAGTAAAATCACGTTTCTGGTAGCAATCCTGTTGCCTCCTTGCATGGAAAAAACTTGTACAACATTTGCAAGTACTGTGTTTTAGCTACCCTTTTAATACAGGGTACATGCAGTCAGGTGCTGTCACAAGCTGTTAGCAGGCTTTGCAAGGCAGGTACTTCTGCAGTCTCAGCTGAAAGCTTGTGTACTGTGTGTAACTGTGCAAGTGTACACGCTGTAGCTCTGTAAAATGCTAACTGAAGTAAATAACCATGCATCCTTAAAGGACTTCTACCAGAATAGTTTTGCAGCTCTAGAAATGTTTTGTCCATAACTTGCTGTCGTTACTGTAATCAGTAGTAGGCTCCCTCTGAGTACAAATTAAAAAGAAGCTTGTTCTGCACTAAAATGATGGTTCATGTTTTAGGGAAATGAGATTCAAACCAATTTCTTAGTACGGGTCAAAATCTGACCAAGCAGCTCGTTCCAGTCCCTCCCTGCTGGGACAGTCACACTCCCCTCTGGCTGCCAGTGCTGTGGAGCAGCCCAGCCCTGACATGACACTGGAACAGCTGGTTTTCTCAGGAGGACCAGACCCTGCAAATAAATACCACCATGAATCGTTTTGCTGTGTTTCCTAAGCTTGGTTTTGAATCCATAGGATAGCTTCTCACTCTCCTATGAAGAGCTGAGGACAACAGAAGTGAAAACGGCTTTGTCTGTGATGGAACGGATCCCTAGATTAACACGTGACCCAGGGGTGCGCTTGGGGCTTGTCACAGAAGGTGCAGGGCGAGAGGAATGAAGCACTAGCGAGTGGATGTGTGTAACTACATCAGATCCCAAAAGCTTCAGAGCTCCCATCAGATGAAAGCAGCTGCTGGTGGAAAAGTGCTGTGAGACCAGGCTGTTCTGCCTTGCTAGGGCTCCATCTGTTCGCAAAATAGGCCCCTAGGGCCTAAAGCCACCACCAATTCCTGTTATGCTAAGGAATAATGGTGAGAACTAATTTTGATTACATTTTTATTGTTAAATTTGAAGAATAATAATTTCCAGAAAAGATACAATGTTCAGAATGTTTTCTGTGAATTTATGAGGTATCTCCGAGATATAGAAATGCAGTCATTTTCATCACCTTCATGGAGGCAGCCTTGAAGAACAGCTTCAGAAACCTTCTTTGTGGTTTCTTAAAGAATATTGTAACGTTTCTTCAGATTTATATGTAATGGGAAAACTCAAGAAATGGAAAAATTTGCAAGTCTAATTTTTGGCTCACAAAAAAAATCTGAAATTTGATCATCAAAAGCAGAGTCCTTGGGTAAAACCTTAAATATGTGGATAAGTTTGTATCCACCTGCATCTTTGCTGCCTTTGGAAAGAGTTAGGGTGCTTCCAGTGCAAGACATATTGTGCTGGGCTGGAGTTGTTTAGATTTCCTGTGTAATGTAGCAGGAGAAAAGCTTATTTTGACAACTTGATTTATATGCTGTTGAGCTCTTGTCTTCAGTGCACTGCAAGATAGATACTTGTCATGAGATCCTCTGTTGAATATAAAAGACATGAACGTGGAACCTGTGTTCTTTTAATTTCATTGCCTGCTAAGCAGGTGGCTCTACACAGACCCCTGAAGTGAGCAAGACAGAAAAGAGTGTGACTGGCAAAATAAGAAATAATAAGGGATAAAGGGTCTTGAACTTCTCAGAGTGGTACCTGTAACATTCAGTCATATTCAGGCTCTTATACCCCATCTCTTAATTATTGCAAGGTAAATTGCATAACTTCAGACAAGCCTTTTTTTTTTTTTTGCTTGTGCCTCATTTTCATCCTGTTTGTGGTGTTTGGGCTTTGCTGACAGTACTTTTTTGGTAATTAGGATTTTCACAGGAAAATGCATTAGAGTCAGCAGGACTGGGTCAGGTTTTGTCATGTCTTCATTACCAGAAAACATGGTTTTCTTTTGCGATGAAGCATGGTACTTTGCTTAAAGAATGTGTTCTGGCACCGTCCAATACCTTTATTGTTGAGCTGGAGGATCTTGTTTCAGACCTCAGTTATGTTCGGTACATAACAGACACACGCACACAAAAAAGCAACCCTTTGCTTCCCAAAATGTGAGAGGTTTTCTTTCTGTCCAGTTCCTCTAAGTTTTATACAGCTGTAGGCTGCTAACGTGGATACAGATACATCAGTTTTAAAGATAAACCAGGTGTATTGCATATGACTTGTGGTAAAGCTGACTTTGTTTCTGACCCTGTTGAACCCAGGACTATATAAAGGAAAGAAGATGTTTTCATGCCAGTTTCTGTGGCATAAGTTGTACTTTTATTTTCAACATTATGCTTGTTGTCCTTAGGGATAAAGCTGGCCAAGTCCTGTTGCTGAGAATGCAGAAGTGATAATGTTTTGATACAAACTGGCAAACTTGGGACTTACAGAATATTGATTCCTAGGAGTTTGCTTAAAAACTTAGCCTTTAATTAGGCCCCTGCAAAATCTAAGTTTTCAAGGTACCAGATCACCTTTATTCTTTGTAACTTAATTTTAACGGGGTAGGACTAGTGCAGCCGGGTAAAATAGTTCGGAAGTTCACCTGCCTGTGGACAGTTGATTTTTAAAATGGTCCTGAGAGATGCTGCAAGAGTGCACCAGGAGGAGAGTGTGTAGAAATCAATATTTGTATGTGGTTTACTTTTGGGAGCCTAACTGAAAGCCAGCAGGTTCCCTGGCCCTGATCCAAGCAAGGAAGAAAGGAAATGTGCTGTTTAGGGGGTTGAGTGACCTGGGGATCTTCCACACAGTGACGTGTGGTGGTCTCGCTGCAATCCAAGCAAGGCATCTGTTGGCTTATTAGCAGTGTGTGAACTGCACTGACCTGTGGTCCAAATGCCATTAATCTGTGGCCTCCACGTGGAAGAAGAGGAGCCTTCTGTCTCATTGCTGACTCCAGGGGGAACCTAGGGGGAAGGTGTCCTTCCCTTTGGCTGTTCCTCTATACTTAGGTGTCCTTGTTTTGTTTTGTTAAGAATGTACCAACTCTTGCAGCATAGCTAGTTGCTGTCTTTCTTTCCCTGTTCTCGCTCGCTCTCCCCCGTTTTTTAAATTTTCTTTTTTTTCTGTAGACTAGTGCAGTGCATGCACTTCAAGTGACCAGTGGCTTTTGAAGGGGACACCTTGGTGTACTTGATACTGTGGAATTTATTATGGAAACACTATACATAAATAATTTTGAAATTGCCATCAGTTGTGGCTTTGTTCTGGCTGCTTAGGTAGCAGGTTTAATCACCTGGAAAATGGGCAGCATAGAGATACTTTGCATTCATTACTGCCCCACTTACCTTATTTGCTGCCTGCAGCTTTCTAATCCAAGGGTACGCCCTGCTGCTCGGTAAATGCCAGCAGTCTCTGCTAGACGTGGAAAGGGCTCCCTTCACTCTGTGCTGGTTCTCCAGAATGGTTGTTTCCACTTCCCATTTTACTAATAGTGGCTTATTTCTGACCTGCCTGTAGACTGAGCAGCAATTTACAACCATCTATGAAAAACACTGTTGTCTTGGTAAGATACTGAAGGTTACAGGTTTAAGACTGTGATGAGTTTATAATGTCTGTCCTTCAGACTTCTGTTAAATCAAACAGATGCCCTCTGCTACCTAAAATCAGGTGGTCCTGCCCTAAATACTTACCAGGAGCACTGTCCAGGTGTCTGAATAGGAATACGTGGGAGCACTAGATGCTGTTTCAAATTCTGCTTCCTAAGAAAAGTTCCCTGCTTTTCTTAATTCTTTTTAGTGTTCCCATCTGGGGACAGTGGTGGTGACAGACGTCCCTTTAGTAACTTCAGTCCTCTGACAAAAAGTGCCAGGAAGTGCTTGGTGTCATTAGCTCAGTGTTAGGAAAGGTGGAGGCTTCAATTAGAGATCACAGAGCTTAGAGAGAAAAGAGCCTGGAAAGTGGACACAAACATGGGGCCCTCCATTTCTGTTCCACAATGGTTTCAGCTTGGAAAAAAAAAAGGGGGGGTGGTAATCTGAAGTGTACTGCTGCATCTCACTGGAATAATTTTCTCCTGCTATTTCTGGCTGTACAGAATAATTATTCTCTTTTGACAGCTAAATGGGTAGGAGCAAATCCCCAGTATGTTGCAGCCCTGGGCTTGGTGTTCTGTGGCACTGGTTCATGCCAAATTTCTTCTCCTTTTAAAAAGATGCCACTTTTGCACTTACGAGGTTGAAGGCTCAGATACGATAGCCAGCGTGTTGCTACTCTTAGCTCTAATAAAATGCAAGTGCTGGCCACTGAACTAGAGAGAGTGGCATTAAATGTGCAGAACGGAGCTGTTAACCTGCATGGCAAACGTGGCCCCTTTTCCTGGTGCCTGAGTTGTAGTAGCTCTGTTTGGCACAGGCCTGCGGTGAGAGGGGATGGCTCAGCAGTGCCAGGTCTCTGTCAGTCTCTGCAGCGTACGTGCTCTGCCTGGCAATGGGGGAGGAGGAGACAGCGACACGGACTGCACTGCAGCACACTGCAGCACTCCTGGAACAAAGACTTGCTGGGAAAACGCAACTTGTGTTGCTGCTGTGTGCTGACCGCAGTTCAGAGGCAGAGCCCTGAGACGGCATCTGCGTTATGAATATTTCCTCATGTAACTGCCAGTCACTTTCCCAGAGGCTTTGCAATTAACAGGACAACTGAATTATTAATAAGGCACTAATAACAAGTAATAGTGTTTTGGACTAGGCGAGAAAAGACCGTAGTGAGCTCACCTCTGAAATGAGGTTAGAGGGTTGGTGCTGGCTGCACTCCTTTGTCCCTGGCTCTTGAGCAACCAGAGTGGGATGCTGCATTACAACCTGCTGGAGCTGGCCAGAAGGGAGCAGAGCTCTTGTCTACTGTCAAACCGCAGCAGCTTCTTAGGGAGAGGGGGATGTCTTTAGCCAGTGGACCTGAGCTGTTTATTATCAGTGGTCTGCAATATGGTCTTCAGTGCAGTACAGCAGAGAGATACGTATCTTTCTAATACCCTCCAGTGAGAGTTGTGCCTTGCAGAGTGTGGTATACGAGTACTCCTGCAACCTTCCAGGGAGGACTCTGCATGTAACCAGGTCACTCGGAGAAGACTTTCTCTTTTAAAACCTGATCAGAGCTTGTTCATTTTGATGCACAGATTCCTGTTGTTGTCAGTGGGCTTTGTTCTGGGGTTGTCAGTGCTCTGCACCACCACATCATCGCCATGGATATATGAAACCAAACAGGATGAGGGTTGTCTTTTCCCCACAGTTTATTATATATGCTGTTAACATGATAGCAAGATTCATTAAATGTTCCCTATCCACAAAATTATCCTGCACAGCTTCACATGAGCTGCATGAAGTTTCTCCCTTATGGGTCACAAGACAGAAAGAGCCCTCTGTGTTTGCAGCCACTCAAGCTGCACTGACTGGCCCTAAACACAAAAAGATTGCTTGAGTTGATCTCTACAGCATCAGGTATAGCAATGTCCTATTAACCTATCTAAATCTCCCTGCTCCACTATTCAAGCATTAGTAGCTGTATCATAGTGCTAGGTTACAATGCAAGGAGGAGAAAATAACTAATACAGCCTTTAGACTTCTGCAGAGACCAGAGGGCTCAAGAGTTGTATTGCTTTTCAGAATTATGTTACTGGATCATCAGTGTCCATACTCTGTGATTTCTGGTAGTTCTGTTTCTGGCACTTGGCTGAAGCTCTTTTCCAAGAAATGGAGCCTGTCAGGGAAGGAGCAAGTGCCTTTTTAAAGGCTCCTTTTTCTAAGCGCAGAAGGAAGCAAAGGAGTCTTTTTCCTCCAGGTGCCGTTATTGCATGGTTTCAGGAGGCAAGCCAAGCTGAATTCGGACTCTTGTAAAGTAGGGGGATTTATTCTGAAATGGAAAGTATTTTGACAGATACTATCCTATTGAAATGCTGTCTGGTTATATTTGCTTAGGGTTTACTTGTGTTTCGAAAGAAGTTGCATTACCCCAGTCCTTTATTGTGTGGATACAGCTAGAATCACAAGGGAAGGGATCCGTCTTCTGCCTGCGTTTTTCATTTTTCTGTCTGTTTTCTTTAAGGAAGTTCTCTGGATTTGCAGTCAAAGGGATGCTGCAGGAACTTGAAGAGCTAGGATGCTGCAGGGCAAGTGTCCCTGTGCATTGCCAAGCCAAGCAAATCTCCTGTGTGACTTCCAGGATAGTTGTTTGTGGCTTCCTGCACTAGGCTGCCAAAACCTGAGCTTTCTTTCCATGGTAATATCCTTATTCTGGCTTTCTCCAACCTAGATAACCAGTTCAGGATGTCAATATTGGAGCGACTTGAGCAGATGGAGAGGAGAATGGCTGAAATGACGGGCTCCCAGCAGCACAAACAAGGAGTAGGAGGCGGGAGCAATGGGAGTGGGAACGGAGGAACGCAGGTGCAGGTATGAACCCCGCTGTGTCCAGACACGGCAGCTTTATGCTTTCTTACCAGAGTTTGTTTTTTGGGGGGGTTGGAAAGGATTATAGTTTTTCCTGAACAAGAAGTCTGGTTTGTGGGTGTCTTTAACAGCAGTTGGCTTTCACTCGCATTTGCCACTGTCTCAGTACTTCTAGAAGCAGAAGGTGCCTGCTCAGGGCAGGTTGCAGCTCCCCTCAGTGGTTAAACTGGGATGTGTGTGGTGTTTCAGTGCGTTTCTGGGACTGGGACACTGGGCAGCTGCTTTGAGAGCCGCGTGGTGGTGGTGTGCGAGAAGATGATGAGTCGTGCTTGCTGGGCAAAGTCCAAACACTTGATCCATTCAAAGACTTTCCGAGGAATGACACTGCTCCACCTAGCTGCTGCCCAGGGCTATGCTACACTGATCCAGACCCTCATCAAATGGCGGTAAGACCCAGCCCGTTGGACTCTTGGGTGTCAATACAGGCATGGCAGAAGCATATGTAAGCTCTGTTTGGTCCAGATTTCTGGTTGTCCCTTACAAACAGCCAAGTCCCTGAATTTGTTCCTGTCCCCTGATCTGACGGGATCTGTCTCTTGAGAGAGCGAGTCCAATCACTGGATGTACCATGCTCTTAAAGTCTCCAGTGGGGGCACCATCTGTAGTACATGTGTGTGTCATGGGCATATGCATGGCCACTTCTTTGTGGTATGGTGCATTGGGTAAAGCTGTGCATTTAGGCAGTGATCCTAACATGGCTACAGAGCATCATTTGTTCTGTTGTTTCCTCTGCAGCACCAAACATGCAGACAGCATTGATCTGGAGCTGGAAGTTGACCCTTTGAATGTGGATCATTTCTCCTGCACTCCTCTGGTAAGAGCAGAGACTGAAACTTCTGAGAGAGTCTGAGGACCCTCTGGAGTTCTTCCTGATGTGTTATTTTCCTAATGTGTTTCACACTCTGAAGAGTAGGTGTTTCTTGTGTGTCCTTGCTGTGTAAATGGTAAGACACAGCACTGTCAGCTTCCTGGCATTTTGTTGAGAGAGACCACACAGAAGAAAACTTGTCATTGACTAACATGAGGAAAGGGGACAGAGAGGTGTTTCTGGTTTGTGTTTTACCCAAAATCTAGTTTCCGCTGTTGTGCGGGGGAAAGGGCTTTACATCCCTTCTTTCAGGTTGTTCTCTTTGACTGACTGTCTGTAGCGGTTGTAAAGTCATTGCAATATCTTGGTCATTGGAATCATGAAATCGAGACTGAGAACTTAGACAAGCAAAGAGCCAAAGCAGGTGGAACCAGAAGTGCCAGTTTACAACAGCAGAGTGTTGATTTTATTATTCCCAACTGTTAGTCCTGTCTGCCTGTTTCTGATCTCAGAGATTCCTTTGCGCATGAGGCTGTTACGTCTCTGCAGTGATGCCAGTGTGAGAGAAAAAAAAAAAAGCCAAACCCAAAAAAAAACCCAAAAAATGTTTATTACTAGATAAGAAACTGTCAAACTGTCAGCTTCATTTGGCAGGTGAAGGTTTCTCTGTCATAGGAGAGAATAGCATGCATCTAATCCTCTGTAATGGCCTTTTGTCGGGATAGGACATTTATAAAAGCTAGTTGCTGGGGTTCAAGCATGTTATGGTTTTGCTTATCAGAGTCATTTTTCTGTGGGCTAGGGACCAGACTCCCCTGCATTAGCAAGAGAAGAAGGAGAAGGCAGGTCGCCCAATGGGTCAGTTGTCTTTTCTTTTCTAGATGTGGGCATGCGCCCTGGGCCACATGGATGCAGCTGTTGTGCTGTACAAGTGGGACCGCCGAGCCATCTCTATTCCTGACTCCCTTGGGAGACTGCCACTGGCCATTGCCCGATCTCGGGGCCATGTGAAGTTGGCAGAGTGCTTGGAGCAGCTACAGCGAGATGAGCAAACTCAGCTTGGGCAAAACCCTAGGATTCAGTGCCCCTCGAGCACAGACTCCAACACAGAGAACTGGGTGTCCCAGTGGCACAGTGAGCTTATTGCCTCTCAGGAGCCTCAGAAGGGAGTCACTGTGATTTCCAGTACAAACACAGGTAAACCAACCCTGAGGGCATGCGCTGCTTTGCTGACATTTGACATGTGAAAACCTGGGGGCAAGGAGCTCACCTGGGCGGCAGATGCCACCTGTAGCCCTGCTGTCCATGCTTAATTCTTTTCTTGTGGGCTCTGTCACATGCTCCATGTGCTTGTGTAAGTATTGGGAAGAGGAGTGAATGCCTGCTTTAGAAAGACGCGAGTATCTTAAGAGTGGTTGAGGTAGTATCCTCCCTGGGTGATAGTTACTCCCTTTGCACATATTGTTGGATGTCCTAGATCATGGCACAAACTTCCACCTGCCGCTCTGCAGCAGAAGCTGTTGTAGTTCCTACAGTGGCCATGGGTTGCCTGTTCTGTTTTGACCATTGATCTGTTTGTTTGCAGAGCTGAGACGACCAAGATCGGAACCTTCCAGTTACTACAGTAGTGAGACTCAGAAAGATTACCCTGCACCCAAAAAACATAAGCTGAGCCCTGAATATTTTCACGCCCGGCAAGAGAAGCTGCTTTCCACTGCGCTGAGCCTGGAACAGCCAAGCATCAGGAAGCAGAACTCCAGCTCCAAGCAATCCGCCACTGAGACAATCAGCCCCAGTGAAGGGATAAGGGACTATGGCCGGGAGCTCTCCCAGCACATCCCAGAAGTTACTGGGTACCGGGGCTCTGGCAGCCAAGCAGGCATGAAATGGAACCCAAAGGACATTTATATTGGTGTGTCAGCAGTGCAGGTGGCGGGGAGCCAGAAGGGGGCTGCACTGGGGAAGGACACTGTAGCCCATCGGCTACACCAGCGAGAGCAGATGAACGTGCTGATGATGGCTGACAGGGAGATGGTGGATGCAGAGCTCTTATCCTATAGGGACAATGCAGGGGATGAGGACTGCTTACACCACATGGATGACTTGCAGGTAAACGTACCCGTAGCACCAAGATCAGCGGTCTCAGAGAGCACGGTGGCTGCACAGAGGAGCCTAACTGTGAGAAACTTCTGTGGAGGCCTTTAGAGACTCTGAATTGTGCTTTGTGAAAGGAGGTGGTCATATGGCCCATGTATACTTTCTTCTGGTTTTAAAGGGTATCCTTTCAACCTGGACGCAAAGGCTGATGGTTAGCACTTAGGGTCATGCACTGGCATACGCTTCAACAGTGTACAGAATGCACAAAATTGTTTGCAATTCTGCAAGGAAAAAGGAAAAAAGCAGAGCCTCCTCGTCACATCAGTAAATGAGACTAAGGTGGTCCCCTATTTCTTTGGGAAGTGGGAAGCAGTCCCTGTAAAGACAAGGTGACTTGAGAGAGGCAGTGCTGTGGTTGCAGGTCAAGCCACTACACTTCAAAGGGCAAGGAGATAAGAGTGAAGAAGGGGCGAGAGAGTGGGTTTGGGGAAGGAAAAATTCCACTGGGTATGGAATAGAGGAAATAAAAACCCAACAGAAGCAGGACAGACAGATGAGCAGTAGTCACTGGGGGAAAGACACTGCATTTGGTCTTCTGAGCGAAAAGAATAATGGGAGCACAGCCTACCTGCACTGCCTTGGCATCTCTAAATATTCTCATCTTGCTGGCGTAACACAGATGAAGCAGATCTTTGGAAAAAAAGAACTGTTTTCTGTTCTCTGTATTAAAAATTCCTGTGAACCTTGGCAGGTGGGGGGATATGGTTCAGAAGGATTCCAGACAAAGCTGTGGTCCCAAGGTTTTTAACTTCTCTTGATGTGCCTTTATTGTCCTGTCATGCTCTACTGCACATCTCAGTGAAAGAGCGGCAAGATCACTTTTCCTTTGGAAACAAGATAGTAGTGACAGCTGCCAGTAGCATACAGCAAAGGTCCAATGACATAAACCTTTCACCAGATCTCGTAGGCTCCCCATACACTCAATGAAAAAGAGGTCTGGGGAATGTGAAAACCTGCAGTGCTTTGTCAGAAGAGACAGAAAAGCAAATGAGCTTTGGTTAATGAATTTCTCTCTGATGCTGAGACAAACAGTAGACTTCAGCTATCACAAGTTTGAGGAAAATCAGGCAATCTGTCTAAAGCTGGGTTGTAACACGCAATCACAAGGCTCCTGCTACCAGGCAGCAAAAGTTTGCTCTCCTCTTCCCCTTCCCAGGTGAACATGATGACACTTGCGGAGCACATTATTGAAGCTACGCCTGACAGGATCAAGCGGGAGAATTTTGTGCCCATGGAGTCACCGCTGGTGGAGAGAACGGACAGTGCTGCCATGAGCACCACAATGAGCTGGCTGGCCAGTTACCTTGCTGATGTCGATCATCTGCCAAGTGCTGCACAGATAAGGTCAGGAAGAGCTGTGAAGTTGCTCTGGGTTTGAGTGGTCTGAATGCTGGGCAGCATGCACTGATGCTTTAGCCTGCAGATGCTCTTTCTCAGTGGGACTCAATGCTGGTGTTCCAAGCCCAGCTGCGCTCTGGTGGTCAAATGTATTGTTGCCAGCAGAGCTACAAATTCGTGGAAGAATGGGAATGCATGCAGCAGGAGGGGAAAGTGGCCACGAGGTCTGACTTGTGACTTCTCTTCCAGTGCCAAGTCTGTGCAATGTGGTACAGGCAGGCTCAGGAATGTGGGATGTTGGTTGGAGAGAAGGAGGGGAGCATGAGCTTCTGCCTTGAACTGAGAAATGTTGTAGTCCTTATCTGTGATGCCAGCTCAGGTGCTTTGTGAGCCAATAATTCCTACTGTGATTGGTATTTCAGAAGCCTGTATAGTGAACCCCTGACCCCTTCTTCGAACACCAGCTTGAGCCCTGCAGGCTCACCAATCAGTGAAATAGCTTTTGAGAAACCCAGCCTTCCCTCGGCAGCAGACTGGTCTGAATTTCTGAGTGCATCCACCAGCGAGAAGGTAGAAAATGAGTTTGCACAGTTAACTCTGTCTGATCATGAGCAGAGAGAACTCTATGAAGCTGCCAAGCTTGTCCAGACAGTGTTCAGGAAATACAAGGTATGTGGCCAAAATGTCCAATGTCTTCCTTGTTAGGTGTGAGAGTGTAATTTGTTACAAAAACAAAATGTGGGTAATACCCACTTCTGGGACAAAAATACAGTTTCTGTCATAACCTTTTCAATGCTTCTAGCATTTGCTTGTTGATGTTTACCCAGCAACTACCATACTGGAGAGAGCATGCCATGCCGTAGCATGCCTTCTGTGCCGGAACAGCACTCACAAAGCATATCCTCAAAATATACCCCAAAGGTTCTGGTTAGTTGCCTGCTTGGTGTAAAGATCAGTTATGAGGGTTTGTCCCTTACATGAGTTGACAGTAGAGAGATCTCCAGGAAGTGCCTAGACCTGAATCATGTAGCACTGATAGGAGAGATTTCGAAGTAGGGGCCCTGCAAGCTGCTGTGAGCCACTTAACAACATCTGTCCCGTTTTTTGGTGCGCTCTGACTACTTATTGCTTCTTTCCTTTTCCACATAGGGTCGTCCTCTCCGGGAACAGCAAGAGGTGGCTGCTGCTGTTATTCAGCGTTGCTACCGAAAATACAAACAGGTAATCAAGGAAGTGAAATTTTATGAAACACACGTAAGTGCCATGAACACAGCCCTTTGTAATGGGAATTATCCCACTGTTCCTCTTGTATGCCTTTCATCATGTAGTGATGAAATACCCTGCTCAGGCAAAATTGAAAAGGGAAGAAAATTCGTGTCCTGAATCTTAATTTTGGAGGGAATCCTTGAAAGGGTTTTGTTTGTGATGATAACCTGTATTTTTGCTATGAGATAGAGGGCAATGATGTATTCCATATTGGCCTTTATGCATGTTATAGCCTGGTGAGACTATTCTCTGACTAGTTGCTTGCCAAATTTCATTGTGAAATTGAAGTTGGTTTTGCCTTTGATAAAGGCAAAGATGAAAAATAGGTTGTTTTATTTTGCACATACTAAACTTTTAAACTATGGGAGGTCACGTGTTGTAGCTTGATGCCACTTGTTCCAGGACTGAGACCGTTCTCCAGATTCTAGTTGGAGACATGCTTTTAGGCTGAGTTCTCAACCCCAGAAAAAGAAGATACTTTTTTTCCTTTTTGGTTTTTGGGGTTTTTTGGGGTTGGGGCGGGGGGGGTGGGGCTTGAGCCCATGTCCCTCTTTTTACTGTACTCTGCTAGACTCAAGCTGTCTGGTGCCTGGTGGCATGTTACGTAAAGTGAAAGGCAAGATGCCTGTGCTCTTTTACAACCTTCAAAAACATTTATTTGGGAAGCCTTTCTAGTGTTAGGTGACTGCATCATGATTCACATTCAACCTGTCACATGGCTGTTATTCTGGAGTGATACTTCCTGTAATAGGGAAGCTTAATTCCTTTCAAAAACAGCTTGACAAGCTGCTTTGTCTGGAATCGCTTCTTTTTGAAAGAAGATGGTTTGGTTTTTTTTATTTTTTCATTCTTTATTTGCAGAACTAACATTAATTATGTATTTTTCTGTTTCTCCCCAAGCTTACTTGGATAGCCTTGAAGGTAATACAAATACAAACATTATTTTGGAAACAATTCCCCATGGGTCACTAACTTTCATGCTCAATATAAACCAGGAGAACCTGGCATTTAGAGAAATGTTTTAATAGTATCCACTAATAAATACCTGTAGTTGAGAAATCAGTGACAAACCAAACCTTATGGGAGATACATAGGGGCTGCTGTGCCACAGCATATCAGCACAGTAGTACAACTAAAAGAAAAAAAAAAAGGCTCCTGCTTCTACGGGTACTCATCTAAGCAGTGAGGGGCTGAGGTGCAGGGAAGGTTTTGAAGCCAGTTTCCGGAGAACAAGCTTTCCTTTGCTGCTGATTAGCTGTCACTCAGTGATCTTTGCCTTGGCATTTGGGGAGCACAGGAGAACATTATCCCACCCGTGCAGCCAGTCCTCTGCATTCTGCCTGCCTGCCAAAGTATTTTGAACATTCATCTTTGAAATACCTGTGCCCTGAATTCCTAAGACCACCATCTCATGTACATTGCTGCTCATACTGGAGGTGTGACTGTTGATGCCAGTCTTAAATTGTTCACGGCCAATAATTTTCTACTGTAAAGATGGATTTCCCAGCTGTGCAACATCTTGCTCTCATCAGGTACTAGAATCAGCTGAGCTTCTCTCAGAGCTACCCAGGAGGCGAGGCATGCTCTTCCTGGACAGGCATGTCCTCAGGGTAATTTTCCATCCATAGCTTCCTCCTGCACCATGGTTTTGTATCAGTCAAAGTACTGTTCTATCACCACAAGTCAGCTGAGCTTTCTGGGGCCGCTGTACTAGCTGAGGCTTATCACTTCACAGAGGTGAGGTGACTTCTCTGTTTATCCTCTTCCCGGCTGGAGGGAAAAAGAGGAGGAGGGGGAGCAGCTAATCAGCTAAGTGGGTCTTAGAGTTGAATGCAAACATACTGGAGTCCAGTCTATTCAGTGACTGCTATTTTCTCTTTCACATGCCTTATTCCTCTATTATGTTACTGTATTGCGGAGACCAGTACAGGCTTATGACTAGATTTGAACAGTCATAGCTCACATCACAGTTTAGTATTTGAACCCTTCTATTCGGGGGTTTGTAACTCAGCCACAGAAGTCCCATCTGGGCTAAAAATTGGAAGGCAATCACCAGCCCGTGAGTGGACTTATTTAAAATAGCTGATTGAAAACCACAATCTGACCCATTTAATTAAAAATGTTAAAAAGAACAAAGAAAAGAAAAAAAAAAAAACAATGGAAATGAATAATGGCAAAATATAATTGCACCTAATGACTGCTTCAATTCCAAAAAGTGAAATTTGGTAAATGGTGGTCTGTGATGATACTGGAGGGTTTTTTGCTTTGGGGTGATGTTGTGTGGGGCGGGGGTTGTATGTTTGCTTTTTGTTTTTTTTTTTTCCCAATAGACAGGAAAACTCTATTGAGATACGTTAGGACATTACCCTGTTCAGGGCAGTGGCTGCTATTTCTGTGTCTTATCTGTCTGATAAAGTGAGCAGAAGTCACAGGTGATAGAATAGCCAGGAACAGCAGACACATAAGTTTTGAAAGCGTTAAAACTTCCAAAATAAGATCAGTAAACACTGAAAACCTCTGTCATAGCGTTAGTTCAGAGGTATGAGTGCAACTTTTATACATTATTCTACATCTCTATCTTAAAAAGGACTTCTAAAAATATGCATGACTGTGTGTGGTTTCTGTTAAGCGGCCATCTACTTGCGTGCTTTAGAAGGAGAAGGATGTAGAATAAAGATTTTCTTTTTAAGAGTTTGTGCCTGCTTTATTTGGAATCATGGGCTAGAAATAATACAGTGCTAGAGGGAATTTTGGATGTGTGAGACTGCTCATGCAAATTTGCAGGTTCAGTGAATGCTTGTTACAGACTTCTAATGAGATTTAGTTTTGCCTATGACTTGGGCTCAATATTAGACTTGCTTAATTAACTGTTGTGGATTTTGTTTGGGTTTGGTTTTGGGTTTTTTTTTTAAGTTAGAAACATATGTTATTCTATTTGAAAAGCTTGGATTTAAATGGATATATTTGAGCAATCAAAACTTTTGCAGTATTGTGCTATTGCTATTTCTATGGCATAGAAACAAGAAATGAGCTGTTTAGAAGTCAATTGTCCTAGGAAAGTGGAATGCACTTGTGAACAGCAAATTCAGTTTTAAAGTAATTTGTTGAAAAGATATTTTTAAAGGAAGATACAAAAAAGTGTATTTTCATTTTAGTTAATCTGTTAGCATTTTGGAATAGTCATTCACACTGCTTTATCCTTACAGTCACTTAAGTTGGGCATATTTTGCTGCTGTTGTTATGAGCCTTTACAAACAATGGCTGCATAGAAATGAGCATCCTGTAGTTTGTAATGAGATTTCTGTGTGCAAGGGAAACAAACAATTCCTGTAAGTGTATTCAGTTGGTTTATATCTAACACAGACCCACTGCGGTACAAATATGAAGCAGTGTAAACATGACTTAGGATCAGCTCCAGTTGTTCTGAAGTTGTTCATAAGTATAGTACAGCTGGATTGGGTCATTAGCATGTACATGTAGAGCCTCTGCTAGCTAGACATTAAATAAAACCAATCCCGTCAAATTATTCCAGGGGCAGCAAAACAGGTAGTTGCTTTCTTGATGCAGACTAGGTTCTGCACCTAATCTCACAGTTGTTCCAGTTTGCTGTCACCATTTTCTCACACAGTTCCCAGGTAGCAAGCAGATACTCATTTGCTTCTCATCATGTCTTAGTGGCAGAAGAGTCTTCTGCCCTAGGAACCTGCTTCTCGCTGGTTTTATTGGAATGCCTCAGCTTCTCTTTGTTTCTCTTGTAGTATGCACTTTATAAAAAGATGACGCAAGCTGCCATTCTTATCCAGAGCAAATTCCGAAGTTACTATGAGCAGAAAAAATTCCAGCAGAGCCGACGAGCTGCGATGTTGATCCAGCAGTACTATCGCAGCTACAAAGAATGTGGGAAGAGGAGGCAAAACCGTCGGGCAGCCACCATTGTACAACAGAAACTCAGGTGAGCCATTGGGATGTTAGATGCTACCAGGATCTTTGTATATTGCCTGTACACTCATCAGGGCTGTGCTGTAGTTTACAGATAAAGGCTAGTGAGAAGAGGACAGTGGTTCATAGGATAATTATTCTTGCATTTAGTATTATTCTCCCCAGTTTTGCCTACTTCATTGTTGGGGTTTTTTTGTGTTTAGAAGCAGTCTGCTTACCAAGAAGCAGGATCAAGCTGCTCGCAAGATTATGCGGTTTTTACGACGCTGCCGCCACAGGTATGACGCTGTCTTTTGGTATCTGCCCTTCAATATTCAAGTGTGTCAGCAATGAGGGCAATGTAAAGGGTAATAGAATCAGCTCACTACAGATCTTTTAATCAAATAACGAAGCCCAGCTGCATCCAAGATACACTGACAAAAATGAAATGTCTTAAATTAGGACTGTTGCTGAAAGAATTATGTTCAGCTCCGTTGCTGGAGCCCAGGTTGTGTTGGGCAGACACAGAATAAGGAAACTTTGAGCAAAGCAAGGCACATGACTTTAAAAGTTGGACTTGAGGAAGTCTGGAAAAAAGCTTACTGAATCATAGCTACAGCTTGTAAGTGCTGCACAAAGCATTCATGGTATGTGGGAAAGTGCAAAATGTGACAACATCTGGTGTAGCCTTTAGTTTGGTCACAGAATCATTTGGTAAATTCTCATCAGATACGGGTTCTTTTTAGTGTGGATAGGTGGAATGTGCCAACAGCAGCAGACAAGTTAGTTCACGTCAGCCACTCCACACATACCTCAGTAAGCTGGGAGTACAGACACAGACATGAAGATGAATCATCTCCTGCCAGCGTGGGGACCTGTGCAGGCTTGCCAAAGTGCTCACATGTGGCAGCTGGCACTACCATACTAGTACTCTGCTACATGCAGGGTGTTTGTTTTGATTTTTTTTCGATGAAAGGATCCCATATATGATCAGGTTGCACACTGGAACTTTGCCTAGACAAAAGTGAATTCAGATGTTTCTGACTCTGCTCCCTCCATTCTCACCACACATGCATTTCATCTGCTCAGGAGCTGGTCAGACCTGATGAAGCATATCTGGTTCAGCCCAGTGATGTTTGAACAAGGAGAGCTCTGAGAGGCAGAGAGGCATGTGATAAAATTGATTTCAGAAACAGACTCGGTCCTTTTTGTAAGATTTCAGAGCTGCAGTTTGCAGGAGGTCAGCGTGGCTCATGTTGTGGAAGGACATCTTACCTGCCGGTTCAGTGGGAAGTAACATGTGTGGACAAGAAAGAGGGTTTTATAGTTTCCAGGCCAATTCCAAGTGCACTTGAAACAGCCACAGTTGTTCACGAAGAAGCACAAGTGGCTTCTTGCTCTCAGCAGGGCATGTGGAAGAGACCAAAAGGTTTGTTTTGTTGTGTTTGTTGGGCAGCATGTCCTG
>NW_008823870.1:172363-193075 GCF_000699105.1 Pygoscelis adeliae | reverse complement strand
GCGGAGGCTCAGAACTTCTGTATCCTCTCAGATCTGTTTGAGATCCAGGCAGTCCCTGGGGAAGCCACGTGCCCGCTTCCATCCGTGGAGGCTCTGGGGTCAACCTGCCAGCAGCTCTTAACAGCTGACTCTCACACACAAGCCCAGAGAATACCTCCCGACTAGCTGTATCACTGGGTTTCCCACTGATGTCCAGGATGCGCCATGCACTTCAGCCACACTCAGTTAAGTCTCTAGCTGTTGAGTAACCTAGACTCTCCAGGGCTTAAATTGCCCATGAATCCAGCAGTTTTTCTTGTCTTCAGCTCGTTGCCTTCCTCTTTCTCAGCATCTCCTGTTTCCTTTGTAGAGTGAGACCCTACTCA
Organism: Pygoscelis adeliae; assembly: GCF_000699105.1. Classification (NCBI taxonomy): domain Eukaryota; kingdom Metazoa; phylum Chordata; class Aves; order Sphenisciformes; family Spheniscidae; genus Pygoscelis; species Pygoscelis adeliae. Next base: position 192,710 of record NW_008823870.1, on the reverse strand, counting down.
TTTGCATCACTGAAGTTTGCAGGCAAGACCCTTCCCTTTGCCCGTAGTCAACCTATTCTCTCTTCAGCAGCGTCGTCGATGCTGCTGTGCATCTCTGGGAGACAGGTTTAGGCCTTGGGTATTTATAGACAGGAAATAAAAAGAAGCGGGGGGGGGATCCATTGTCAGTAGGCTTTCTCTGGCTTATGTCACACTGTGCAGTACTTGAATTTCTGCAACGATGCAGTCCTGTCTGTGTCCATAAGCACTTTGTTAGCGGTTGTGGTTACTTGGGAATTTGTCCATGGTTCTTGGCTAGGATGCAACAAAAGAAAAAAGTAACTTATTTCCACTGAAGATGTTAACTGTGTTTCAAAACTGCCTTGCTTTTCCCTCTGAAATAAAAACGATCACACGTTCATGGTCATGTACTTTCTCCAAGCAATCATAAGGGTTTAAAACTGTTAGTGTGACTAATACTAATAATTGACACAAATTTTAGCCAGGAGCATTCTGGCATTGGCAAATGCTAAAAATAAAAGCAAGGCTTACCAAAATGACAAAATCAGCATTTAGAAGCTACTTGAAAAAGGCATACATTTACCAGCCTACTAGATTTACAGAGCTGTTTAGAAATGTGACAAGTTTGGGCCTTTTTCCCTGTATTTCTCCTGCTTGCCAAAAAAGCTCTAGCAAGCAGTTGCGAAGAAAGACGTTTTCCAAAACACTTTGTGCTCTGTGCACTTAGGCTGCATCTGTGATCCTGGGATCACACTGTGGGGAGTATCTCACGGACCCTCAGACTCTCCTGGCTGCCGGTACCTTACAGAGACGTCTGGTCCCCATGCTTGCTTGTGCTCACTGAAGAACAACACACAAATCAGGTTCTTAGAGCTTTATTACCACACAGGATTTTGGAGACAAACAGATTGAAGTCTCCTGCTTGTGTAAACAACTGCAAGGGCAAAGCATAATACTGGAAATGATACAGATCTACTTACTAAAACAGAGCTTCACTTGCTTCAGCACCTCAGCTGACTCAGGCTGACCCGTTTGCTTTGCTTCTTCACACACACACACACACACACACACACACACACACACACACACACACACACACACACACACACACACACACACACACACACACACACACACACACACACACACACACACACACACACACACACACACACACACACACACACACACACACACACACACACACACACACACACACACACACACACACACACCCACCCCGCCCCAGGGGGGAGATCTATGCGCTTTCCCCAGCACAGCCATATCCTGGTGAGACCACCCGCATTCATTCTTTCCCAAGCTTGGCTCAGCACCCCCCTTTCTGAGCTGCCCTGTTCGTGGTGCATGTACACTGGGGTACCAGGTAGAAGATGAGGGAATTGCTTCCTTCTCATCTGCTCTTCTTCAAGCTTTCTGAATTTTCTGTGTCTTAATAATTGCATTTATTCCTCACTGCTTGACTTTTTTTGCTTACCTTTTTCTAAGGATAGAGTAATGAAACTTAGGATGTTAAGTGAGTTTAAAACCATCTCTATATAAGCCTCCTAATTATATCCATTCAGTCTACTGTGCATCCCATGTAACGCTCGCACAGGATACTGCTGATGATGATGTGACTGGTACTTAGGCTAACAGCCCCACACACTGTTTCAGGAGTACTGCTTGTTGGAATCCCATCACAGACTCCTCTTGAAATGCTCAAAATTAGCACACTGCTGCTATAAACAAGAAATCAAGAAAGCCTCAGGCTCTGCAAAGAAATATTTCAGCCATCCAAGCTCCTGAACACCCAGGGGCAAGCCATAACAATGAACATCTAATGTTATTTAATGCTCTGTAGCGTAAAAATAGCACTATGGAGCCACTTGTTAAACCACAGTGCCTTGTCAGTACAAGGGATAGAAATGACAGATATTTTGGGAGAATCTGAGAGAGTGAGAGAAAAGAGAGCATGCACAGGAACATCAAAGAAACATGATCTTGTAGCAGATTTCTGTTAGCTGATAAGACAGAGTTAGGGGAGGAGGCTGTAAAAGCCACTTGCAGTCTGTCATAAGGATAGTGAGCTAAGTGAAAAGGCAGTAAATTCTTGAAGTTCAGAAATTCAACCTTAAAAAAAATGAAACTGTTTAACCTAGGTTTTTGTCCACAAGCAGATTCTGTTGCTGGGCCAATAAATTACTCTTAAGAGCTTATTCTGTAGCCTTTAGGCAAGCTTTACTCAGGCTTTCCCCTAGCAACCATGTGGTTGGTTGTTTTTTTCCTATTTTAAATTGATCAAAGTGTACTTTAAGCCAACGATGAGAACTCTTTCTCTGCTAGCATTCAGAACAGCTTAAATGGTTGTCTTGTCCTGTTTTGCCTATTAGCTTTTTGGCGCAAAGGCTCAGTAGTGCAAACATGATTCCTATCAGCTTGAGGATCCAAGGTGCATAGGCGTGTTGGTCTTGTGTTTTCTCTCTCCTGAACTTATGCTTGTTGCCTGATCAGACAGTATTTCAGATGTTTTGTGAGAGTTAACGAGAGAGGTTCTGCAGTTGGAGCTCTCTCGGTAATGGATGCATAGACGTCAATGAAAATCAGAAAAGAAATGTAAGTTTTGGTCAAATGTATTCTTAGAGAAGATATGGGAGCTCTAGTAGCTGAATATTGTCAGGTGTCATGGAGATAAAAGTGGTCATTCATCAGCAGCAGTCATTCTGATGGTCAGACATGTATTGTTTCCTTTTGACTTTGGGGAAAAAAAAACCTTATTTATCCATCTGTTGTCATATTTTCAAAAATCTGGTGAAAAACATGCATCAGCCATAACATGGTATCAACATGACTTGTCACAGAAGTGTTGTTTGCGAATAAGAAACAGAAACTTCCTGGCCTCCCAGGAGAGCTTTGCCCGTCTTCCAGTGGTGCCTGGACCTGTCAGCTGGCCCTTGACTAACTTTCAACCTAAAACTTGCCATTACACCTACTGTGAGTTGAGCTGTCTCCTGGCACACTGTCCTGTGTGAGGCAGAATTAAGGGTTTGCGTATTCAATGGTTTTGGAAAGACTCCACCTACTCAGGGATCCCCAGATATGACACATCTAGAGCTGCAAAGGAGATCCGAGAGCTCCGAAGTGGGTTTGGGTTTGCTGAGCTGAATCCATATATGGTCCATACAGTCAGCTTTCAGTGGGAAGGTAACCCCCTATTTCCTATTCTTTCTCCAATTCTTAGGAAAATGTTACTCTTCTGAGAGGTATCTACACCATTGCTAGGCTGTGATTATGATCTGCAGTGGTTTTTATGGAGTAGCATTTGGAATGAGATAGAAAGCAGACGATTGCTGCAAGAGAAGGCAGGATACAGCTAGAAGTGCCACAGGGATGACAGTATCGCGTTTACTTTACTTGCTTATTGCTTCCTGCCCTAAAACACCTAAACACGGGACTGCTCTTCTCTGGTAAAGAGGAGGAGTCCGGTAGGCAGGAGTGGGAAGGGTTCTTTCTCTCCAGGCAAGCAGAAGTGTTGTCTCCTCCTCACTGAAGTGAAGCTCTTGGTAAGGTATGGTTATTGCCATGTGTGTGCTAATAGCTTTTTGGTATTGTTTTGCAATCTGAAGCCCACTGGTGGACCATAGGCTGTACAAAAGGGTGAGTGTAGCTGCCTGCTAGCCAGTTCCTCTCTTCCATTTTAAATATTTTTGCTTTCTGCTTGCTTGCATGGGGCTGCAGTCGAGATATGCCAGTAAGTTTCACCTCCATTAATTATATAAAACAGAATCCTTATAAACTAACCCTACTGCAATGACTAACACTGCTGCTTTTATAACAGGACAGAGCTCTGCAGTAGATGTTACCAATGCATGAATGTGTGAAAAAGGACATGTATATTCATCATGGGCATGCTTAGGCGGCGTTGTCGGTGGGATATTTTTTCAGTATCCAAAATGGCTGTTAGTAGACTTTGGAACTTGACGGGGTCTGCACTCACACACACTCAGTGAGTAACGATGTCCTTTGTCATGGGACTGCGGCAGCATTCAGGCTAGATTGTAGGAAGCTGCAGTACAGATGCAGCCTACTCTAGATGAGTATTTGTTTCTGCCCGAGCCAGAGAGAAGCAGAAGAGCTCTTCACACTGCTTTTTATTCCCTAAGGTGGTTAAGCACCAATGCTTATCTTCTAGAAGTTGGTCTTCGGTAAGTTACACGTCTGGTTACCTTACTAGGGCCAGCTTTTTGACAACTGCTTCTCTCAGCTGTTAATCTACGTAGTGGGAAAGAAGACAAAAAAACTGAAATGAAGACGCTATAACTGCGTTATAGTAAGTGCCAAGTGAGCTTCTGTTGGGAGTCTCATTCTCGCCTTTATGCTCAGTCACATTAGCAGGCTGGTCTGCTACCCGACAGCAGGGTGGGAATATGCCAAAGCGTTCCCATAGCAGGTCACAGTCCCTGTACAAGCAGGGAACGCTGTGGCTTTCAAGGCACATGCCTGAGTTGTCAGCCTGACTGCTCAGTACCATCTTGCATTTGAGAGGTTGTAGGACAGCAGGGTTTTTGTCAAAAACTGCAGTTGGAAATAATACCATTTGTGTGCTTATTACTACTCCCTTCAACAAGGGAGGAGAGGCAGAGGGAGGGGTGACCTGGACTCCTGCTTCCACGTAACATTCAGAAAAGAAAACTGAATTGTTGATTATGGTGTTTTACTGACTTTGAATTGCAGAGATGATTTTTATGACTTAGGAGTGAGAGTATGAATTGGGCTTAAGCATGCTGGAGGCAGTTATTTGTTTAACTATTGAGCCTAACAAAGAAGCAATAGCTAATGACGTTTCTTTCCAAACGATGACTATTGTGCTACCATTTTTTCTTGGGTACCCTCAGTTTTTTACAAGTAACAGTTTGGGTTCTTTAGTAATGACAAATGAAGTAAGAAGTGGATGAAATGGGGACAAAGGCCCAGATGTGCCTTAACTGTTTAAGTGCTGCTTTCATGGATCTTGCCCCGATGGAGGAAGAGAATCGTTACTCCTGATTGCAGAGACACCAACACTGTGAAGGTGTTAGCTGGAAAACTATAGCTCCAGGTCTCAGCACGTATGGTAATGTGCTTTACAACTAACACAAGTTAATTCAAGAACCGTGTAAAAATAGCTTGTATTCTTATAATGATGGACTGACTGGGTGACTTGTTTTTACTAATCTGATGCTTTGTGTATAACTAGGGCTGGTAATTTTTGGTCTACAGTTGGGTGTCTGGTTTCAAAAGCCTCTTGAAGAAAAAAAACACAATTTGTTTTAGAAAAATAAAATTCACCGTAAGGAACTTTAAAAAAAAAAAAAGTCATTCTGATTAGATAATTCGACCTTCCTCTGTTGTAAGGATATAAGTAAGTGTCTACTTTTATGCGAAAAAACATTGGCAAGTTTAACCATCTTTAATCTTGGGGTCAGTTACCATATCCATGGGACAGTAATGAATGCTGCAGACAAATGACAACACTTTATTTAGCAGCCAATAGAGCAGTACGCTGCAGGGCAGAGCTGGCTGGGCCTGGGGCTGGCTCAACAGCACGCTTTCCCTCCCTGGCAGGCGGTGTCCTGACCTCCTTCCTCCTGCCCCGAGATGGGCCTGAGCAAGGAGCTGCAGCTCCTCAGTCCCTGCCATGAAGCGTGTGTCTGTTGCGTCAGGAACCCTTGAACTCTGTGGTGTGCAAGTGTGGAGCCAGCCTTGCAGCCACCAAAAACACTTTGGGTCATGGGACAGAGAAGGCTGAGCTGCAGGGCCCATGCCAACCAGAACGGTGGATGCACCCACTCTGTCTTTTCTCTGAGCAAAAGCCGAATGCTACAGTTCTGTCGAGAGTGTGAAGCCCTTTCAAAAGCAGCAGAATTGGAAGAAACTGGTGTGAGATGGGAGTTGCAGGAAGAGACAGAGCAAATGTTTTTCTCCCTGCACTGCCTCAGACTCATTCTGCAGCAGGGGGCTTACTGGTGAGGCCTGTTCTCTAACACTACCTGGAGATAATTGGGGGTCTCCCAGTCTTTCCTGGTTTTGTCTGGGTAGCCGTGGACCATGTCCCACACTGTAAGAAAAAGGACTAGCTTGCATGTCTGCAGCTAGATGCTACTATGCTCAAAATACATTCCTGCCTCCAGCCACTCCTATTTTTGCAGTTTTGGTGCTTTCTTCTTAGTCTTCCTCCTCTCCAGAGAATTCCTGCTTAACTGATTCGGCTGGCTGCGTGCAGGCATGCCAGCACAGTTCCTGCTGTGCCCTGCTCTCCGGGGCACAGTCTCTGTGCTGCGTTCTCCCCTAGCAGCACTGTGTGTAACTTTTGCATGCCAGACAGGAGGGGATATGTTTTAAGACCTTTGTTCTATGAATAAGAAAAATAATTTAAACTTAAAATGTGCATACCAAAGTGGGCCAGTTGGATTCAAAACTGAAAAGAATGTGCAGCATACAACTTGAACATAGAATAATAAAGCAATTGTGCTATTGTGCTTTTCCATTCAACGCTGGGATTCCTACCTGAGAGAGCAGATGCATGCTGCAATCTCAAGATAGACTAAAATTGACCTGTGTTGCGTGGTCAGTGCACTAGTAGAGGGGACTGTAAAGAGGAGCAAGTGCGGGGTCCCGGTCCACAGCTAGTGCATAGCTCCCTGGACTTGAGTGAAGCTGGGGAAGCCACCCCTGAGGGCATGCTCTGCAGATGCTGTATGGCGATTCTGCTCTAGGTGCAGCTGAGAGGCTGGTCATCAGTATTGGAGGAGAAATAGTTGTTGCACTTTAAGGCTTTGTGTATGTAACAGTGTATGAGAAATTAGCAGGAAGCAGATTCTGGAAGTTTAGTAGCATTTGCAGGTTTTGCCTTGAATGGCAAGTGTTATGGGATTGATCGGGAAATTGGAGAGTTCTCTGCTTATCTGGAAAAAACAAGCTGTGAACCATCACAAAATGTATTAGCTGCTGTTCTGCCAGAATAAGTCTGTTACAGCAAATGATTCTTTGATGCTTTGCATTCTGATAGCAGCCTACGTGCATATGCTGCTGGCATGCATGCACATAAGAAAAGTATTTCTGGGCCTTCCGATGTGCACAAGCTGACATGTCCATATATGGTGAAGGATGCATGCAAACATATGTCTGTAATATACAAATTGGATGTATTCTGTACACTGACACTGCACTTATGTAGTCTGCGTGTGCAGATAAATGATCACAGCATTTGCCTCCATGTCCTCTTTTCAAATTTATTTCATTAATTTTTCTGGATTTATTTGGGTTACATTACACCAGGATCAGTAAAGAGGGAGAGCCGGGAGATTTTATTGACCAACTTATGTGAGACAAAACATGCTATCTTTCTGCAGTAGAAATTAAAGACTTTCTAGGGAGGGAAATCCAGTTACTATTGCTTTTAAGTAATAGTTTTCATCTCAGGGGAACCCGTTCCGGTGGACAGATTTCAGCTAATCACAGTGCCTGCTACACAAATGTTTCCCTGCTCATCGGTTAAACCATCCGCTGTAGCCTCCTGTGAAGGAGAGCTTTGCTTGAAGTCCAGATATAGGACATGAACAAAAATACACGACTGCTTGAACTGTGACCCTATCTGCTGTGCTCTTGGTAGGCAGGTGATCTGGAGCAGATCACAAGGAGCAAATCTTTTCACATCATTAGGGTAGCCGATCACTTTCTGCCTACAGCAAAACTTCTGTCCTCTCTGGGGCAGAGCAAGTGCACTTGTTATCTCTGATCATGAGTAATAAAGAATGTATTCGTTCATGGCATCTTTCGTTTAAAAATAGATCCCCTTATCCCCACCCTATTTCTTAACGGTTTGATTAAATGCTGCTCTCCGGTTTGGGGAGTGTGCATGTGACACCTGAAGTCAGTTCCTCTGGGTAAGTACAACTTTATTTCATACCTGAATAAACATCATCTACTCTATTTTGTTGTTCTTTGCATACCCTTCCCTCTTATGGCATTTCAGCAGCAAACCCTTTCCTACTCCCGTGTACCTAGGACTTGTATTTTTTGTGTTTTTAATATGTGCTATGCAGCAGCCATTGCATTTAAGTACCCGGGTTCTTACGTCTCTTAGGAAGATTGAGAATGGGGGAAAATTTTAAGGGGTTGAAAAGTCCTGTTTGTTCTAGTTCAGGACAATGTGAGAAAATGTCATATTGGGATATGCGTCACTGTACCTGCAACAAAAGTTTTCAAAGTAATTTCTTTTCTAATTTACCTCTTGCAGGGGCTGAATGTATTTGGAGCTCAAATGTGTGTGTTAAATCGCAGACCGCGTGCTCTGGGGTGTCATTCTTATTGGGCCTTTCTGTCTTTTTTGTTTTGCTGCCCAAATGAGATATCTGGAAAAAGGCAAGAGCTCCCCTTTCTTAAATGTCCCACAGGCCATTTCAGCTGTCAGAGCAACAGGTAACTCGCCAGACAGCCTTCTCTGGCTCCTGCACCCTGTCCTTTTTACTGATCGTCAGCATTCAGATTCATTAAACATTTCCCTGGCTGGGCATTATGGAGTAAATTTGATGAAGCAGCTTTGTGTTACGCTTTACCCATGAAGCCATCGTTTGCTGTAACTTTTTCTAAGTAGGCCTAATTCATTTGCTGACATACTCCCATACAAGACTGGGGAGGGCACGTGGGGAGAGGAGCTGCTGCTCGCTTATGGGGCTGTTGCTTTCTACATCGCTTCAGCACGTAATGATGCAACCTCCTGTATGGTGACCAAGTAAGTAACACAGTTTGAAGGGCAGAAGCTTTGTCTGGCTGGAGCAATCTGGGAACCGGGACATAGCTCCCGAGTGTCAGGGTTCAAAGCTCACAGTTGAATCATCTTTTCCCTTGCAGTGCGTCAGCACCACGGCTGTGATTCACACACCTTACCAGTGGTCATCTCTATTGCACGTGCTTTTTTCCGTCCATCTGCTCTTCAGCAATTGCTGAGGGAATGACTTTGTACCTTAGAGGCAAATGACTTGTACCTTAGAGGCGCTTACTGTCTAGAGGAAATGTAATTTGAGGAGGTTTTTGTTGAAGGCTTCACCAGTGCAAAGCCAAATTTATGGTCCTTGCAGTCCTGTGCATGGTTTCAATGGCTGCTGAAGTAGGATGGTACTTCTTGTTTGGAGTCTTGCAACAGCCAGAGCCTGTTACCCTTTCTGGTGCGCTCTGGCTTGCAGCTGTGTGTCACTTGAACTGTCCTCACTTCCAGTCCCCATGCAGCTGGAGGCACTTCCAGAAGTGATCCAAACCAGCGTGCCTGTGCCTGTAGACCTCTGGAGAGGTTTGCACACCATCCATCAGCACGTGGCCTGCTGGTATTACTTGCTTTCAGCGCTCTCATTTTTTCTGTTATTTAAAGGGGGCGGGGGGGAAAGGTCTCACTGTAAGTCTGCCAAACTGGATTGAAACCTCTTGTCTAAGAACATCCTGTCTGCTGTACCGTTGTATAAATTCCAGTAGTGTTCTTCTTCTTAGAGCAGTTTATTAATGCTTGTAACTGGAAATGCTACACTTTGGCCCTCTTCCCCTGCCTGAATTTAAAAGTGGAAAAATAAGAACAAAAGAAGGTTGCCTTCTAGCATGAAGGCAATACTATATTGTTCACTTAAAAGCTCTCCTAGCAGCACTTACTCAGTGGATTTCTATTTTCAAGGGTCCTAATTTGTCCAAAATTCTTCCCTGATCAAACTGTATTTTTAACTGCATTTGAAAATTTAGAGGGTTTATTACACCGAGCATTAATGAAGAGGAAATACCAGCCCCACACTCATGTTGACACTTTACATTGTTGTAACAAAATCAAATCAAAGTACCACTGAGTAAGGAACTTACTCAAAAAGAAAAGTGTTAAATGAGGACTGAAAGGACTTTTAAGACACAGGAAAGGCTGCAGTATGGACTATCCAATAAAGAATTAATTGGTTGAAAACAGTTTTAGGTTCTCTTGATAAAGCAATTCAGAGGCTTGTTTAAGAACAGTTAGTTTAAATGATGAAGTAAATGGATTACCTTCGTCTGGTATCTAGCTTGATGCGTACAGTGGTTCTGGCACTTCATGTTTAGCCCTGGTTTGGGGAAGAAGCAGGGCATTCACAACAACACTTCAGTGCTTCCCAAGTGTTGGTCTGGCCATGGATTCGCTCGATTATTGGTAGCAGTTAGAGGTACTTCAATTCCACTCTGGCTGTGCTATGCTGCAGATCCCACAGCTGAGCAGGGCTGCCTCGAGCCTGCTGCCAGGAGAGGGGAGAACTTCTCTGGCCTCTCAGTGCCAGCTCTTCTGAGCGACGAGGAGAGCTTGTCAGCTGCAGACTGCAGGTCTTCATACCTATTGGGCAGTGTATTACACAAATAAAGGACTTGCAGTACCTACCTGCACTCCCATTTTTAAGGTAACACATGCACAATTATGTATACTGAACACAGAGGTTAGTTGAATTAAAAAAATGTGGTAGCTTAATAAAGTTGGATGGTCATCATCTCGAAGCTTAAGTTTATAAATGCTGTGGAATACAGGGTTTGTTTTAAGCCATTACGTACTAAACAGCATCTTGCAGTAAAGTACCCATGACAAATTTCAAAGTCTGTAACTTTGCTGTAGAGAAATTCTGTACTAGTGTGTGCTTGTGTTTTTAAGCAGTAATTATTGTTGCACTTACAACATTTTTATAAGCCTGAGAATCTGTAAACCAATGTAAAGTACACTTGACCAAGGAAGAGTGGTGCATATTTCTGAATAGGATCTGTACTAGTGCAAATGTTGAGTGCTGTGGTAATTAACTTCCATTGGCATGTGTGTTCCTGTTAAACAGATTCAATAGGTCTGCACCAGTACAGATACTGCATGCTGTAGGTTGAAGTTTGCAGCAAAGCATGTCTTGCATTCTTCCAGCAAAAGTGCTTTGTTAGTATAGTCCTTGCATGTTGAAGTGCTAAACTAAGGTATAGCATGTCTCAGTGAAAGAGCCACCAGCTTATCTAATGTGCATGTTCTCAGCAAGAGATCTATAATAACAGGTCAATTTTACATTACAGTACTGAAGTGCAACAGAAAACATTTGGAAGTTGCACTGCAGATCATGCATTAATAGATGGTTTCTTGAATGTAGTTAATGTAAGCCTTAAAAATTGCCTAGTGCACAGAGGCACACCACGTTTTTCTAGCACAGCAGTGCTCTTGGCTCACCTGCTTCTAAGCGGTGCAGTAGTAGAAATACTAGTAATACTTTCAAGGGAGAGGCTGCTTTTCTGCTGCAAGAAAAGAAAGAAAACTAAATATACTGAAGATGGTCAATTTGTCATTTGTGAGCATTTTCAGTTCACTGTACCAGTCTTCCTGTTTCCTATAATGAAAAGATGATCTGGACTTACCCAGCAGGTAGCACCATAATACAGCATCACCCACTGGGGACGAGCAGAGACTTGCTGCTGCCTTCTGTGCAGTGCCGAAGCCCCCGCTCCCCTGATGTCAGCAGGGTCTTTTAGACACCAGCTTGCATAGAGCCAAAATTTTCCTGTAGAAAATGTCTTGTGAAGTTGTAGCAGGCATTTAGACTCAGCACAGCACTACCCAAGTAGGAATTCAGAACTGGTGGTGCCGCTTGCTGCCTTGCCCCTTCCTCAGCCAGAGGATCAGAGCACTTGGCATCTGGGAGAGCTGTACTGAGGCACCCCTCTGCCAGACTTGGATTTCAGAGGAGTGCCGTGGCCCCTTGGATGTAGGTCTTCAGGCACTGAAAACGGCACATGCATTTGGACTGGCAGAGCCCTCTGTCTTTCCATATGTGATATTCTCAAACAGTTTGGTGGAATTAAGGTAATTAGCAAAGGTCTGACCTGCATATTGGTTAGTGTGATTTACTCATTGACTCCTGTTTCCCCTAGTTTCACAAATGAAGAGAACGCCTATGAGTGCTAGAGCTTTGAGTCAGCTAAAACAAAGAGTTAAAAGCAGCTAGCTCCCTTTTGACTGTGATTCTGAGTAATAATACGTGCAGAAAAGTTAATAAATGAAACGGTGAAATGGAGGTGTATTTATAGAGGTCAGTTTATAGCCTTCATTGTATCCTTCTATTAGCAGGCTGGTGCGAGAGCCAAAAGAGGATGTGTGAGTGGAAGTCTACATGGAGAAGCAACAGACTGGCATTGCTGCTGCTTAGCTCTCCCAACACCTTTTACTATCTATATTTACTCAGGCTTTGTTAAATCCATTCCCTCTTAGTTGGATTCGGTTACACACTTGCAGCTCTGACGCAATTCTTTGTACCATACCTTTGTTATTTGTCCTTTCAAGTTTTTGCTACATCAGTTGGGCATGTACATACTTCGCTAAATCACTTAATTTAGGCGGTGTTCTACTCCTTTTTGGGGTGGTCCTCCCCTCGCAGTAGCAGAGGAAAGACATGTGGAGGCAAGTGGCAAAGGGATTGCACTGCGGAAAGGAGCTCCCTGCAAAAGGAGGCAGAGCTAAGCTGCCACAAGCTCAGCTGGGCACCTGCCTTCGGGTTTAGGGGCAGCACGGGAAGTCCCTATGGATTTGTTTTGGCTCCTTTGCAGGAAGCCTTCACTGATACACAGCCAGTTTGTCAGCCTGAGCAGAGGATTGCTGCTACTCCAGCACCGATGCAGAATTCAGCTTTCTTTGATGGAATTGAAATTATTCCCTTCTGTTCATCCTTTTAATTTAATTTTTAATTATTTCAGCTTTCAGTGATGATTTAGTTCTTATGCTGACAAGTGCTAGAGGAGGTAATGTATTGCATGTATTTTAAAGAGCTGAGAACTGAAGCATCAGGCCACATCTAGGGAAAGTGACTCTTCCACATTGTAGGTTCATCTCCCTTGGCACGCAGCGTCCTCCACTGCTGGCTGGGAAAAAACATGAATCTACTACCAACAGCATGCTAGAAAATACAGCTATTAGAAGCTGGAATAAGTGTGAAGTTGGAATAAGTGTGAAGTAAATTATCTTTCTTCACACCCATACCAGTTCCTTCTACTCGCATATAAACACTTTCTTACGTGAGATTCTGTATCAACATCAAGCTTCCCTTGCAAGTATGACTTGACTGATTTTTTCCCCTACTGGGCCGGGCACAGCATCAAATTGTTGCCGCTTCAGCGTTGTATGGAGAAAAGAGGTCAACGCTGAAAAGCCCCTTTGCCAGAACAGCTGGACTAGCAGGCAGCTGCAAAATCAGTAATGAACAGCAGTCCAAAAAACTTCCAAGCGATTAAATAGGCCGATACCAGAACGAAGTCCAGCTGTAGTTACAAATATCAGGAAGAAACAGTAGCTGGAAATAAGTGTATCCTTCCAAATGTGTTTGTCTTGGATTTCTAGCAGCCCATTCTTGCGCTTCCAACTGTTTGTGGTGTCAGGAATGTATTACCCTCCTGTCATTTCTCTGGGAGCTGGCTCTTTTCCACGGGAGATTAGAATGAGGAATCATTTTGATTTTTCTGTCTGGAAAGAGATATGCAATAGAAGTGTTATATAGCTCCTCTTTGTTTTTTCAGAGTGAAAGAATTGAAAAAGGCCAAGGAACTTGAAGATACGCAGCAGCATCCCGTAGCAATGTGACATTGCTTTTCAGACTGTTTTCATTTTCTGTTTTTAGCAGAGACATGCAACAACAACAACAAAAATACCCACTGCAGTTCTGGAAATACCAGCTGCAGGATTTTAACAGTAATGTTTTGGTCATTGCATTTGCACTTTCATGGACAACTTTTAATTTGTTCAGCAAGACATCTTGGAACTCAATCTTCTGTTGGATCATGGGGAAAACAAAAGACACCAGGAGGAAATTGTGAGTTGCTTCATTCTCCGAGAAGGAAGAAGCGATTAATTATCCTTTTCATATAGGGCTGTATTAAACAACATGTGGAACTGTACAAATATTATACCAAAAATATTGTTAAGAAAAGGTGGGAATGCACAAGCAACGCAAGAATGCTGTTCCTGCGCCTATCGGTCATCTCCAAGAAACTGAAGCTTTGAGAGTCTCAGTGGAGGGGCTTAGATCAGTACATCTTTATTGGGTCCATGCATCCTCATTTCCTTCGCACCTCTGTCCTTTGTGTTTGATTTAAATCTCTACAGCACACTTAATGCAACTTTTTAAATCTGCAGGTTTTTAATACATCCCGTGGGAACTTACAGAAGGGGTTGGTGTATGAGATAAACGGGTAATGCATGAGGAATGGAGAGAGCAGCTTAAGCAAGTTTTAAAAAGTTTTTTTGGTATTTTTACTAGAACCTGCAAACATATCAATTGTCATGTACTTTCTCTCATATTCAGCACTTTATTTTCTAGCCTTACTTTCATGTACTATTATTTCAATTAAGTTCTTAAAATAATCTGTAAAACGTGTAGCTTTTTATCTTAAGTACTTGTCAATCCTCTTGTCATTTTGCAGTCTCACATACATATGTTGCCTGGACATTTTATACCACCTAAAGATCAGAGTGGTGCTGCATTCTGGCCAGTAAATTTCTTATTTTGGCTACTTCATCAAAATCTGGGCAGTTTCTGTATATATAGAAGGTAGAACTGGAAAATGAGAAAAAAATATTTGAAAGGGAATATATTGATTAATTACTAAATATTTTATTCACAAAGGGTCAATAACTTGGCAAGATAAAATTATTATTTGTATAGTTTTGTCTGAATGAACCAGAAGAGTGTGGATGTATTGTTTGTACATATTGTATATATTAAAACAAAGAGATATGTGCATGAACTCAAGAAAAAGAAATGAACAAAGCAAAGCATTAGTGGCTATGGTCTGTAAAATGAAACAAAAACTTTATTTCACTATAAGAAACTTTATTTTAAATGTTCTTTAGAAGAACATTTTTGCTAAAGCATGACTAAATGGCAAAAAAGAGCTACTGTATTTAGACTTAGGAAAAAAAGGCAGAGCAACATTACTTTAAAAAAAAAAAAAAAGAAAAAAAAGGATATGTTTACATTTGATTTTGGCTACCAGGAGTTTGGTTTGGTTGGATTTAATTTATTTATTCCTTCCTTCCTTATTTTTTCCCCCGTCTTTTTTTTTTTTTTTTTGCCAATGGTGCCAAGTAATGTGAATGCTAATATTGCTTAAGAAAATTAAGTTACTTTTGCAAAGCAGATAATCATAAGAGTACAAAAACCGTATCTAGCTTAACACCATACACTCACTCCAATAAAGAACACTTAGAATGAACATAAAATGAAAAAAAAAAAAAAGAAATAGTATGAAAGTAGAAAAATATGTTTCACATTTTCATATCTCCTGCTGGAAGTCAGAAAATGTAATAAAAATTGCACAAAAAATTTTAAAAAATTAAGTAAAACTTAAAAAAAGATGCAAACTGATCTTGTAGGGGTGTCATGGTATATTGCTATTTCCACATAGTGAGGAGCCAAAGAAATTAGATTTTTTTAAATTGAACTACTAATTTAAAACTGTCACAAATTCTCGACAACGGGAACCAGGTTCTGATCTTTATTACACAGGAATGTAAGGGAGGAAACTCCTGAAGTCTGTGTCGTTACCGTGAGTTATGTACATGCGTCTGAGATCAGAAACTGCTCCTGTGTGTTTGTTTTGCTTGTGGCAGTTTAAAATTTCTGAATGGACTGGTGTAAATTTGAGATTGTTAGTTTTGGAATAGTTGTTCTTGCTTGATCCCGGCCACCAACTGCAATGTTTAAACACAAGGCTTGTTGTGAAGCCTAAAAATATTCACATGTAAGAAGCTTTTAAACTGGTGTCTTTAAAAGAAGAGTAAAAACAAAGATTGTGGCAAAAAAACTGGGGTCAGTGCTCTTGGTGCCTTTTCTATAATTGTACCTGTTTTTAATTACTTCTTTTCACTGCCAGCATTGAATTAACAGTAGATGTGCTATAGCTCATTATCAGAATTCTCTTGTACATTTCTGAACTGCTGCTTTATGACCTGATTCAATCTAAAAAAAAAAGGGAAAAAAGAAAAACAAATGGCGTGGCGCTCACACTGTGCCTGTGGGCAGCCTCATAGCCTCAATTTACTGTATGGAATTGGGACCTTAACCATTAAATTTTTCTCTCACACAAAAACAGAACAGGAGACGCCGAAGAGACTCCTTTGGAATGAATTGGAAATGCTCTGTATTAATACTGGAAGAACTCTGACATTTTGAAACCGAAATGTTGCTCCCATTAACTGATATGTGACAATATAGAATTGACCTTTTCCTAACAAGAGTAGTGACCTCAGTGGAAATGTTTAACTCCCTGTCTTTCCAGAAAATGATTCAGTAATATACAGAGCTATTTCAAATTACTCTTCCAGATCCATGGGCCTGGTGGTGTATCTACTAATCTAGATCCTGCTTCAGCCAAACGTTTAAGCATGTACTTGCTGTTAAACATGCAAGCAATTCCACGGGCGCAACAGAACTACTTGCATGCTTTAAGCCGAGTACAGCTTCTAAGTGCTTTGTTGTGTCGGGCTGTAACCCTTCAGTGTACCACTGGGGAGTTAGAAAGACTCCCCCCGCAGTGAAGTGATTCTGCTCACCCTTTTCTTGGTTGTGGAACTTACATTTTCACAGAAGATGAGTAAGTGCAGCTTTCCGGGAAAATTCGAATTCCCAAGTGCCAGGAGCCAGACCTTCTGTCTTCTGATAATGGAATTGCTCCTTTGTGAAACACATTTGACAGCAGTAATACTGTGTGAAAGAAATACAGAATATAACATGAACCCCCTCTCTGGTTGCACGCTTATGGCAGTTCCACACAATAGTTGGTGCCCAATGGGGGGTCCCCAAGACTTGCATGTAAAACTAGTATAGATGTCTTCTCTTTTGTAAGTTTTATTTTTGTAACCGTGCATGTAAAGCATCACTGAATCAATGGATCTGTTGAAGAACTCAGCTGCTGGAACCATGCAAAATGTTTTGAATTGCCCTTAAAATATGGAAAATGTTTTCTGAATGCTTTATATTCTTTCTGCTGTAAATTAAAAACAAAGAAAATTTCCCCATACAAAGTGTGCACCTTTTTTTAAACACGTCTCTTCCATCCTAGTTTAAAAGAATGATGTAGTCCTTTATTCACTGTAAGTAACCATGAAAAAAAAGTGGGTTTTTACATGACCTGCTTGTAAGTAGCATCTGGTTTCTTACAGGTTATAATCTGAACAGTCCACAGTCTACCCACTAGCAGGTGTGCGGCCCCTGGAGCATGGTGGGATTCACTAAAGGCAACAACACAGTCCCTGGATCTGCAGCCCTTTCTGCTGCTGTTTTCCAGTGTGTAACCTTCATCTGGTGTGTAAAGCGGCATGCTTGAGAGAAGCTATTTCTCGGGCAGCAAACTCGTCCAGGTGTCCTGCTGCAGTGTGCCGCTGCCCCATGGTGCTCTGCAGCTCCCCTGTGCAGCACTGCCAGCCCGGTCCTTCTCCAGTTCGGAGGCCAGCCCAGAGCTCCACAATGCTGATCTGCACTACCGGCTCAGACCTGAGGCCCTGCCGGCGGCTCCCATGCTGGCAGCTGCTAGACAAAACCTGTACACACCAGCCACCCTCTCTGTTTCTTCCCTGCAGGCCCTCGCCCCAAGCAGAAACTTTTCCTTTTTGAGTGTTGTCCACGTGCTTACAGCAGAAAGGAAAACTTTTAAAAACACAGATGCTGGGTACCCATCTACCCATAATATCCAAGCTTCAAATTACAGGTTTTGCCAAGATGACTGCAACTACACAAAAGCATTAGAAATCCAGTTGTCCTTAAAATACAAATTCTGCCCAGCTGCCGCTAGCAGCCTGGTTTGGTGGAAGTGAGTTTTGAAGGCAATATGCTGTAGTTTATCAAATTTGGAAACATTCTGTGAAATTATGTAAGGTGACATTTCTTTAAAAATTTCTTCACTGAAAGAGTGGTTAAACATTGGAACAGGCTGCCCAGGGAAGTGGTTGAGTCACCATCCCTGGAAGTATTTAAAAGACGTGTAGATGAGTTGCTTAGGAACATGGTTTAGTGGGCATGGTGGTGTTGGGTTGACGGCTGGACTTGATGATCTTAGAGGTCTCTTCCAATCTTAATGATTCTATGATTATGACATAATACTACATATTTGTAAATATTTCACCAGCCCTTACTTAGATGGCCTCAATTCTGATGAGGTTTTCTAGCACGACTTAAAGCACTTCTATATAATCGTATATACATGGCAGACACGTACTCATCTATGGACGACTAGCTTCTCCAAGATCAAATTATTTTCAGTGCCTCTTCAGTAGACAATCACTTTCAGGGCAGGGCATCTGGGCTTTTCATGAGAAACCATGCACACCTAGTAGGAGACTGCTAAATCCTACATTGTGCATAAAGCAGAGGCGAATCTTAGAAGAATTCAAGAGGCCTGCAGATGCAAAAATGTAAGAGGTCACACTTAATAACGCAGTAATACTAATAACTGAGACTTAACAGCGAACTATTGTACTGAACAGATACATGTTACATGAACCAACCCTCAATAATGCAAATTTTGTACCTGACTGCAAGGCTAGCCTAAGTAGGGAAAAACAGCTGTAATAGATTAATCATCTGGTCTGTGAGTGACTATGTTAGTAGTGTTATGAGTAAGTTCTTCCAAAACCCAGGACCACAACAGAAGATGAGATTTCATTAATAGAGTTTCTAGTGGACTACAGAGAAACAAGTTTAATTATGTTTCTCTTTAAGAATAAATCAGCATTTGACTCCACAGTTTGCTCACAGATACTTCCCTAATTTTCCATTTTATGTGCCTGTTAATTCCTGGGTTCCTTTAGCATCATGGTGGGTTGACCCTGGCCAGAAAGTAAGCATCAACCAGCTGGTTGCTCACTCCCCCACCTCCCCCTTCTCCCCAGCAGCACGGGGGACGAGAACTGGAAGAGCAAACGTGAGAAAAAAAATGCCTGGGGTGAAATAAAGACAGTTCAGTAAGTGAAGGGAAAAACAGAAAAGAACAAAAATAAGAACAAGTGATGCAAAGACAGTCACTCACTACCTCGCACCAGCCACCCAATACCTTGGAAAGACCACCACCATCCCACCCAGCTTTACTGCTGAGGATGCTGTCATCTGGTGCGGAATAGCCCTTCAGTCTGTTTGGCACAGCTGTCCCATCTGTGTCCCCTTCCAGCCTCTCACCCTCCCCCAGCCTACTCGCTGTGGGGGCAGCATGTGAAACGGAGAAGGCCTTGATGCTGTGCAAGCACTGTTCAGCAACAGCCAAAACATCAGCATGTTATCAACACTGTTTTGGTCACACATCAAAAAGACGGTGCTGTACAGCCTGCGATGAAGAACATCAACTTCATCCCAGCCAGGCCCAGTATAGGCATAAGCCTGCTAGGTCTCTGAGAAATGAGCCCAGGTGTACTTCTGGGCTTAGGTCATGTCAAGAGCCCTTCACAACCAGTGAGAGGGATAGGAACAAACCTACCTACCTTGGCAGGCCTTCACCCTTCAGCATCTTGCACTTGCCCTCAGGTGATGCAAGGCACATGCTGACACGATTATAAAAATAAAAAAAAGCATGCACACTTTTCCCACTGTATAACCACAATGAGATCTCAAAATCACCACATAGACCCAGCAGTTCAGGCCAAGTGTTTGCTAGTAAGGCAGTGTAATTGCACCACTTCTGAGGGTGCTACCACAGAGAACTGGGGTCACACACACAGGCAGCAGCCCTGAAATGTACACCAAGATGCATTAACTCACACAAGATGGCCAGAGGAGCAGGCCACATCCTGCCCAGAAGCTGGCTGAGAGCAAGTAGGGGGTGGGGGGTGTGTGTGTGTGTGTGTGTGCGTGCGCGTGCACGCGTGTGTGTGCACCCATGCACTACACATATGCACCGGTATCAACTATGTTGGCCTGTCCCACACACACAGGCAGGTGTAAGGGACACTGCAGAATAGCAGCACGGCAGGCCTCGCCAGAGCCCGGCACCACCCCCCGCCCCAGACACCCTCCCACCAGAAGAGCCGACACAGCACCAGCACCGAATCACTGCAGCGCAGGGGAGCCGGGGGAGCCGGGGGAGGGGGAGTCCTCTCCTCAAGTCTTCCCCGTCCCGCCCGCGCCTCAAGCCCGGCCCACCGGGTCCTGCCACGGTCGGGTCCAAGCCCACGTTCCCGCCCGCATCCTTCACGGGGCGGCCTGACCCCAGCTGCCTCATGTATTGCCACTTGTTAACACCTGCCTGCCCGGGGCCGGCTCCCCTCAGGGCACTGTGGGACTGAAACGGGAGTGGGGGGCGAGGGGTGCGGGAGACA
>NW_008823870.1:167543-171846 GCF_000699105.1 Pygoscelis adeliae | reverse complement strand
AGCGGCTGTGCGTGGAGTCGTGAGGCGCGGCCGGGGGCGGGAGGCCGAGGCTGGCCGGCACTTGGGCCGCCCGCCCTGAGCCGCTGCTCGGGCCGGGTAGCAGGGCGTTTGGCTTCTGCTCGGGCGGGCTGTCCTGTCCTGGCGGCTCTGTGGTAATCTAGGCGGAGTTCTGCCGGCCCCAGGCCTCTCACTGAAAGCGCTGCCCACGTAGCCGGAGCACTGAGAGAGTGATTTCTGGTGACTGGTTTGTTGTTGTTGTGTCTGGAACCTCCGCTCTCAGGGGGAGCTTTCACTTTCGAGACTCTTCAGTCTGGGACTAGCGGTGAAATAGCACGAAAGGGCGACTTAAGTGCCAAAACAGAGGAGCAGTTATATTGTATTATAAGTGGCTTGCTCTTGATCCATGTCACAGGCTTCCTGGTTTGCTCATTGTGCGTGTATACACTTGTTCTTGCTAAATGTGAATTAGAACTCAGTGTGCAAATGTGTAAATACAGCCAATACTCTGATAAAGCTCTCTTGAGTATCAGGATGCACTAAACAGTACGTGCTTCTGATGCAGAAGAAATTAAAACACGAAAAAGCAAATTGAGTACAGATAGTTCTAGAGATAAGCAACAAACGCTTGGTAAAGAGTGAAAAGGATATGAGAAGCATGTACAGAGGCTCTTGCATCCATTACAAAGATGTAGGGTGTTGCAGCTGGTAAAAGGAACTTGACTACCTGAGGTTATGAAGTCAAAGCTGACCAGATGTAAATTGTTGTATATGCTGAATACTTTTTCCTTCTTGTGCTTTCTCTTGCTCCATGTCAACTGTTCCAAAAGAATAGAGACAGAGGCAACCACTGGAAGAGCACACAGTTAGAATAACCATCAAGTTTCTGTATTTAATTTTTTGTAAACTACTGTAGCTTGAAACTTAGTATTTGTGTTCGTACTGGAAAACAAGAATACCCCTGAGCCCAAACTCTTGAATGTTTGAGCCCTGTGAATCGTTGTAGGAGTTGTCATATGCCTTATTGTAAACTATACTATTGGCAAGCCACTGCCGTCTTCTAGTATGTCAAGCAATTCATTGGCAAGGTGTTGGGACACCACATGACTTACACCTATTGTCAGCTGTTAAAACTTCACTCCTCCCATAGGAAACTGCCCCGTATTTATTCCAAGGATTCAAGTGCCCTGTTTTCAGGAATGTCAGATAACTTGTGTAGTCTAAGCATATCCACTTAAAACCAAAACCACAACTTATCAAAAGCTAAACAGAATAATGATGACTTTCTTTACTGCAGGTCAGCCAGTATTCCTGGAAGCTCAAATGTGGCTGCTGGCAGTAATCGTCGTCTTCAGCAGACTCAACACCAAGTAGATGAGGTAAAAGTCTAGTCTGATAGCAGTGTAATCATTTTCCTTCAGGAAACCTGTATAACTAGAAGGGATATTTTGGCCAAAGCAGTTTCCCCTTCATTATATGAAGGGGAAGCCTAGTATCATTCAGCTTGCTTTATTATACTTGTGTCATCTTAACTCTTGCAAAGGTTAAAAAAAAAAAAAATTCCATTCAGCTGGAGTAGGGAAGTAGAGAGAGGTTACCAGTGTCCAAACATTAGCTGCAAAGTTGGTGCTTGAGGATTTGGCATAAGTAAAGATAAAAACCTTTGTTCTTACAGAGAACAAGCTTTTCTCTCATCAGTAGCAATGAAGGCTGACCACCGAATATAATATGTCCAGATTTATGGGGAGTCCAAAAGCCAGGCTGGTTACCAACAGTATTTTTTGACACACGGTTGACTATGATGTTTATATGCCTCAAATCCTTCTGAAGCGAGTCAGAAATTATTTCCCAGGTTTAAGGGAATGCCAGCACAACTGGCACTGCTGACATTTTAAAGTAGGTATTAGGGGCTTCCAGCCACAGGTGAATTTCACTGTTCTGTTGAAGCTTATGACTGGATATACTAAAAGGCAATAGCTCCTATTTCTGAGAGGAGAACATTAAGAGTACCATGTGTTGCTATCTGTTGCCTGCAATTAAGTTCCACAGCGGGTGATACAACTGGTAACTTACTGTAAGCATTAAACTGATGTAGGTTGTTGACATCATGAGAGTGAATGTGGACAAGGTATTGGAGCGAGATCAGAAGCTGTCAGAGTTGGATGACCGTGCTGATGCACTGCAAGCAGGAGCTTCCCAGTTTGAGACCAGTGCAGCCAAGCTGAAAAGAAAGTATTGGTGGAAGAACTGTAAGGTAACCATGGCTTGTATACTTACACTATGCAGTATTGCAGTTAACACTATTACGATTGGCATTTCAAAAGGCAGAAGTAAAAGTGGCTTTAGCCAATGTTATTTAAGTTTGTTGTGGTTTAACCCCAGCCAGCAACTAAACACCATGCAGCTGCTTGCTCACTCCCCTCCCCTTCCCCCCCCCCTCGGTGGGATGGGGGAGAGAATCAGAAGAGTAAAAGTGAGAAAACTCATTGGTTGAGATAAAGATGGTTTAATAGGCAAAGCAAAAGCCGCGCACGCAAGCAAAGCAAAACAAGGAATTCATTCACTCCTTCCCATCGGCAGGCAGGTGTTCAGCCATCCCCAGGAAAGCAGAGCTCCATCATGTGTAACAGTTACTTGGGAAGACAAACGCCATCGCTCTGAACGTCCCCCCCTTCCTTCTTCCCCCAGCTTTATATGCTGAGCATGACGACATATGGTGTGGAATATCCCTTTGGTCAGTTGGGGTCAGCTGTCCCGGCTGTGTCCCCTCCCAACTTCTTGTGCACCCCTAGCCTGCTCGCTGGTGGGGTGGGGTGAGAAGCAGAAAAGGCCTTGACTCTGTGTCAGCACTGCTCAGCAGTAACCAAAACATCCCTGTGTTATCAGCACTGTTTCCAGCACAAATCCAAAACATAGCCCCATACTAGCCACTAGGAAGAAAATTACTTCTACCCCAGCCAAAACCAGCACAAATTTATAGCGTCTATTTTAAAAACATGGCATAGTAGTTAGGTGAAGTAACCAAAAGCTGGATTACTAGCCATGCTGCTTGATGCAAGACCTTGTCGAAGACAGTAATGGCCAGAGGGAAACACCTCAGTAATCTGAGGCTTTGGGGAACAGGAAGCAAAAGGCCAAAAATGCATAGGTTGAGTTAGTGTGTGGGAAGTATTAGAAAGCAGAAGGAGCTCGCTCAGACTCCTGTGCCTGTAGCTGTTGGCAAAGGTTGGAATCTTCTTCGGTGAGCAACAGAGACAGTGAAAGGTGTGGTATAGGGTAAGAGTAGAAATGATGTTTAATAGTTCTTTACTCCTGCTTGTATCATCACCTGAGGCAGGCTTTGCATGGAGGCACAATGGAAAAGAACCTCTTGCTCTGCTTTGCTTGTGTGCACAGCTTACCGTCTCTGAGTGGTAATGGTGAATCAAGCTTGCTTACTGAAGAAGTTGTACTTGCTGTGTTAGATCTAGCACATGGTGCAAAAGTATCTTGCAGGGGCTGCTTTCCTGTACCCTAAAGGCCAGTTAATGCTGCTGCATGGTTTGTAGTAAGTGATGTATGGCTTTTTTCACAGATGTGGGCAATATTGATAGCTGTGGTTATCATTATCATCATCATCATTATTGGTAAGTTTCACCAAAACAGGGGTTTCTTGTAGAGTTGGAATAGATGGTGTTAATTCACCATCTGGTACAGTTTAAATAAAGCCAGGATACTCAAAGTATATACAGCATTAATCTGAAATAGCAGTGACTGCTTTAACAAATGCTGCAGTAACCATTGGCAACAGATAGTCAGTCCTGGGTGAGAAATATCAGTGTGCAAGCACAAAGGAAAACTAAAACTAGGAAAACCAACATGGGGAAACTCTTAAATCCCTCTTTGCCCATCTCTAGTATCTCAATCTTAAAATGCAGGATTGTTATGGCGAGGGGCTGTAGGAGACTGTCCTTTGTCCAACTTTTTTCTTCTTTTTGTAGTCTGGAATATGCCTTCATGAGTTACAGGAAGAAACTCAAATCAACTGAAGGTGCCCATCTTCAGCCTCTCCACTTCAAACCTGCTGTATTTTCAGCCTATTTACTGCTCTTTAAAGCAAAACTGTTTTGATTACTGAAATGTTAGCTAACTGTACCTGGTTGCCTTAAGACACTCCTGTCATAAATTACTAACAAGCACAGCCCACCGCTTCCACAGTGCCTTGATAAGCTGGGGCACAGAGCTGGCGAGGATTTGGCTCTAGAGTTTCCCCTGTCGATACTGTAAGGGGTCACAGGCTTTGTAGGCGGTTTCGGGCCTTACCCTC
>NW_008823870.1:161808-166561 GCF_000699105.1 Pygoscelis adeliae | reverse complement strand
GGCGGTGTTTGTTTTTCCTGCAGAAGACTCGCGAGGCCCGCCTCCTGCACCGAAGGTCAAGGGTCCGAACGTGCTGAGGAGCCAGGACGTGGCGGTCGATGCCCCTGCGCGGTAGTGTTCTGCGGATCAGAGATGGACGTGGGCAAACTCCCGCACGGCGCGAGTTGGGCACCGGCTGCCGCTGCTAGGGCTGGGGACGAGCGAGAGGAGGCGTTCGGTCCTGCCGACTCGGGGAGGCAGGAGGGAGCACATCGGGGGGATGCAGGCTTACGTTGCACGATGTGTACGGGAACCAACTCTGGCGGGAAACGGTTTAACGGGCCAAACTGCAGCAGAACTGGTTTCTGCAGCTGTGAATCAAACGACTGTTCAGCTGGAAGTTTCATGCGGCAAAGCAAAGTTAACAGGTAACTCTTGACAGCATGTGGAACTATTGCTTGAAATGATGTGCTTAACTTCAGCAGAGAGCTAAAGTCAGAATCAAGGACCTGGTGTAGCTGTGATCTGGAGTTCTCCGCGGGGCTCGCTTACTTCAGTACGCCAAGGAAGCTTGCCTGAATCACAGACTGTGATGTTTATAATGGTCTCACATGTAGATTAGATTGCTGCTGCCTGGGTCCTCATAAGGTGTTTGCCTCGTTCTTAGATTGGCTGATCCAGATATGTCATTGACACTTTTGTGGCTTCTATATATACTTAATCTAAAGACTGCATTTAGCAGTAGTAAACCAGAAATTACTTAAATATTTTTCCCGAAAGTTCAGGAATTCAATGAGGTGCTAATTTCTTTTTTTTTTTCCTAATTAAAAAAAAAAGGGCAGTATAAGAGCTGTAATTTATGGAATGTTAAACTGGCACGTAAAGCTAACATGCAATACTTGAAGTTATTTAGTGATTTAATATAGTAAGAGTATGATACTAATAAAAATGCCAAATGTACAGAAGTTATTTAAAAGAACAGTGTTTGTATCTCATCTGTAGGGTTAGAATGAATCTGCGTTTTGACGATATTGACTGCTTATTTTTCAGTCAGTGAAATAAGCAAAAGTAAAAAGGGAGATTTTGCCTGTTAATAACCTTGCAGCTGTTGAGGCCAATGACTCTGTTAAAAGTACAACGAAGACACCCCAATCACGTGAGAAATGAAATCTTTGCATCAGGTGTATTTTGAGGACCTCACGTTTCCCTGAAGTGCTTATAATCAGACACAGGCTTCAAGGCTAGAATGTACGTAAAGAATCAGCATCTATTCATGACTTTTAATACCGGTGAGATTTAGAAAATCTAGAGCAAACATCAGCTTATTTTTAGTTGCTGAGCATCTTAAGAAGCAGATTGGTTATGATGTGACTTTGCCATCCATGACATGTTGGAGTTGCAAAGAAGAAAGGTAAAGGAGAAAAGAGTAAGTAGCAAAGAAGTGAGAAAGATACAAGAGGAAATGTAGTGAATGAGCATTAGGACATCTCCGGATGTTCTGTGACTCTGCAGCCAAGCCCATAGAATGTTAATTTAGTGAATAATTTTAATTAGTTGACAGAAAGGAAGCTCCTATCGCAGAAGTCTCCAGTAAAGTTTAACCTCTCTTTCACAGTGAGCAGCTGAATTGGAGGCAGTCTCACAGAGATCTGATGATGATGATCCAAGAAATGAAAAGGTGTTTACCTGAAGAGAAAAGGAGTTCCAGCAAGCCCAGTACCATCAATGCTCTCAACTATGCCTTGCAGTGTGTCCAACAGATCCAGGGTATGTCTGGAAAAAATCTGGAAGTGTAGAAGCTGTATAGCAGCTTGGTTTGAATAGATGTGTCTAGCGACAAATAACATTAAAACAAATGAAAGCATTCCAGTTATCCTACAAACAATTGACTTTCTGAAGCACTGTGGGGTTTTGGTTTTGTTTTTAAATATTCATGTTATCTTTTGTATTGAAATGCCCGCCTACTGCTTCTCTTTTCTTCAGAATCCTGTAGCTAATAGGTGCCTATTAATAACTTTCTGTGTATATTGAAAAAACAGAATTCCCATCCCACTTTGAAAAATTATTGGATAGTCTGTGTTTTCCCACAGAACTAAGTAGCTAAAGTAGTTCTTTTGCCATCGTGTTCTGTGCTTTCTACTTCCTTATGCTCATTTTCTGTAACATAAGTAGGTCACTCCAACAGTATAATCAGTATTCTTTTTTCCTTTGTCACTACACAGACCCTCCTCATCTCACCTTGGACTTCACCAAAAAGATGACAAAAGTACAAGGGCTGTAAGAAATACTTTCAAAATAGTCTCCTTACTGACTTCCTTGTGTTTGTTTTGCTTTTCCTGTTTTGTTTTGTTTTTTTTTTCAATTAGCAAACAATGACTTTTTCCAGGCTCTGAATGACCGAAGAGTGTTTCAGACAGATGTGATGACGTACAGCATAGAAGAGTTGATGGCAGTTGCGTCTGAACACACGCCAAAAAACACTGTAAGGAATTCAGGCACACTCAAGGAGTTCATCACTTGCCGTTTCACTATTTAGTCTCCTTACATTGTTTTGTGGAAATAGAATATGTAAAATTGAAAAGCCTTTAAATTTTAGCCAGACAGGCCTTTGTGTGTTTAACAGTAGATCAAGACTACTTCTTGTCTGTGCTGACTCAGGGTACTTAACAGCAGTAAGTGAAGAAATACCTATTTTTCTTTTTTTTCTTTTTTTCTTTTTTTTTTCTTTTTTTGCCAGAAGCAACAACTAGCTCTTTGAGAATCTTATTTGAGAATTCTTTTACAGCATAGTAATCTGTTGAGACAGACTTAGCAGAATGTTTTCAAAGCTGATCAAGTCCATAGTCGTGAGGGTCTTCGGTTTCTATTTGTACTCCTGGATTTAATTTTTTTTGTCTTCATTTGCAGTATCACGCTTTCTGGCTCTGCTTCAAAGAAAAGAGTGTTTCTTGAGATTCAGTACTGTTAGATGCCATATCAGAAATATTGCAAATGCTTTCTACTTGAAAAGTTCTCAGAATATTTTTTTATATGGAATTGTGGTGAATACTCTGAAATTTGGGGAGAAGCATGTGGTGTGATAACCAGTCATTCTGGACAATGGCAAGCATCACTGTAATCTGTTTCAGTTTTGATGTTGCAGTCTTATTAGCATTTGTAAATCGGGAGTAAGCTACTATAGCATTGGAGATGGTAGTAGCTTATGCACAACTTTAATTGGACGCTAAATTAAGAACACGTTTTTGAACCTCTGTCTCAGGTTGTGGTATGTGGTGGTTTTGGGTTGGTTTGTTTGTTTTGGGATTGTTTTTGTTTTGTTCTTTTATCCTTACAATATTGCTACCATGTGTTGGGGGAGGATTGCCTTTAACAATGTTTGTTTTCCAGGACACATTTGTGGCTGTGTTTTCCTTGCTTTCTGGACGCATAGTGCATATTTCTGAGCAGGCAGCATCCATTCTAAACCGTAAGAAGAAAGTATTGAACTCCTCCCGGTTTGTAGAGCTGCTTGTCCCTCAGGATGTGAGTGTGTTCTACACACACACCGATCAGTCCCACCTGCCGCTTTGGAACATGGAAAGTCAAACAGGTGGGACTTGGCAATGCTCTTCAATGCTTTATGTATCTTTCTGTCTTTGCAGAATGAGGATAGAATTCATTTCATTCAATTCAGTTCATTTTAACTGCTTATGCTAGCAATATACGTAGGCCGCACTTGTTCCCGTTCCACTTTGAAAACTTGAGTAGCTATGCATCTAGTCCTAGCTAGTCTCCTAGAGGCTTTAACTCTTACTTGGGGTAAGTAAAAGGCAGATACTTCATTGTTTTGTGTACCCTCTTACTCATTCGAAATACTACTGCTTTTTAAAAAGAAACTAAAGGTCTAATTGTGGGTTTAAAGTTATTTAATCTGCATTTTACGGTTGCTTAGGTGCTTTGTCTTTATGGTCTGCTTGCAGCCTGCTGTGAACATAGCTCACTGAACACAAGTTTTAAGCTGACTTGCTATTTAGTGCTGGATGTGCCTAAATGGTGACTTTTGAGTCCTGTGTTATTTGTGAGCAATTCGGGTATAGCTTGCATGCCAAGGCCATGTCTTGTGCCCACCTAGCTGTGGGGCTGTTCTGGCATCAGAGCTGGGAAGTCCAAAGTCCTTGCCACCAAAGGACGTGAGACATGAGAGGCTGCTAACACTAACATGCCAGGGATTCCACAACTTGGAAGCCAGTCGTGTCTACCCAGCAGAGCAGTGGCACCCCTATGGAGTTGTTATTTTCTTGCTGTGAACTGTTACTGAATTTTCCTCTCACCATAACTCTGTATATAGTTTTTGGCACATCGCTCATAAAGCCAGGAATTTTCGCCTTTCCTTTTCATAGTGATGAACTGGGGAAAGGAGTTTTTTAGATGATGTGTTTTTTCCGCTGGATTTAGTTCCAGGTCAGCCATTTCTCTAAGAGTGAGTGGGCTGGAGAAGAGATAACGTTTGAGGTGGGAGCAGACTGTTGGAACAGCTAATTCACTAGCTAATAAAGAGCAGGTTGTGAGACTTTGGTCTTGCTCAGAAAGTCTGGAGAATACAGAGTTTAAAATAGTTTTGATAGGTGTGACCTTTTTAAGGATATTAACTGATACTTTCAATGTGTGTTCTTCTTATTAGCTTCTCTGTATGAATATGCCCAGGTGAAATCCTTTTTCTGCAGGATCAGGCAAGTACATTATTATAGTTTTATGTTTGTGAAGGCTGGGCAAAGGGTACAGTACTGGGCAGAAA
>NW_008823870.1:149763-161795 GCF_000699105.1 Pygoscelis adeliae | reverse complement strand
CTGTTGTTACAACTGACCAGTGTGAGCTCGTGGAACTCCATTACAAAATTGGCTTATTGTGTTTAATATTGGCATCCAGCAGGACATTTTGGATATCTTTCCCATAGCGATGCTTAAACTCGCATGGGGATAGAAGGAAAACTGTTCATACATGTTTCTTTTGGACCTATCAGTTTCCTTCAGTACTGTTGTGCAGGAGAAGAATGATCTTGTGAGAAATTGCTTCCCCTTTTACAGTTTGAGAATGGAGGCAAAGGGTGTTTTGCTTAAGATTGCTTGAGAGTTTGTGACAGAGGCAGTAACAGAAACTCAGTCACCTGAGTCCCAGTATGAAACCTGAATCATGAGATACTACTTGCTATTACTATGGATGCAGTTTGTTGCTTTGTGCCTGGCTAATCTTAGTGCTAAAAGAAAAGAAAAAAAAAAAATTGAGATTGGCCTGTAATCTTCAGTGCAGACTCGGGTGGTCTCTTGATTTCATTAAGAATTGTTTCCTTCTGAGCAGATATAATACTTATTCCATCTTTCAATCGATCATTGATTCATTCATCTGTGTTTCAAAAACCCGAGCTCTAAAATCATCTTTGTCTCTTGAATTGTGTAAGGGCACTTGGAATAAATATAGCAGGACAGATATCAATTCTAAGTTGGGGGAACTGTTTGTAGGATACATAAATGTTTTGCAATAGTTTTTCTTTAGATTTTCATACGACATCTCTCCTTCCTTTATATAACAGATCCTTTTGATTATGTGGGCTTCATGAGTAAAAATATTTTTTCACAAGCACACACTAGGTTTAAGTATGAAAATGTTTTTTTGTGGGTTAAACTTCCACTATATCCAATTTCCATTTGAATCTTCCCCTCCCCCCCCCCCCCCCCCCCCAAAAAAAAAAGGGGGGGAGCTGTCAGTAGTAGTTTTTATGACACTAACTTCTCTCTAGAAACATTTTACAAAACTAAGCGTGGAATAAGAAAGTAATTTTTTTGGACATTATCATTTCCACTAAAATTTATCTCAATTCTTTCTGTCAGAGCTGGGTAAGATACTGCAGTTAGGTGAAAAAGCACTTGCAATAGAAACAGGCAATCACTAATGCAGTTGTTACAAAGTCCTGGTTAAGATCTCATCATCTCATGTTGTGTGCTGGTACTGCTCACACGTGTTCTAGGAAGACAAGTTCTCATGGGAGGAGGACAATCAAAGAACAACAACTACTTGTGAACCGAGGCTGGAGGAGTCTTACTTAATGTAGGTCAGTGAAACAAAACTTGAGAGAGACAGATTTTTTTTTTCCTCCCTAAAAATGGTACAGAATAAACAACAAACAGAAAAAGAACTGTTTAACTTGAAGGAGAACACAAGACCAAATGAGTGGTTCTCATGAATACGTTTGGACTGAGAATTAAAGGTGGTCTTTAACCATTAGAGTAATGGCATTTCTAGAACAGCCTCTGAATGCAAGTATTAGAGGCAAAATACCTACTTGGTTTTAAGGGGAGCAAGACCAGTATTGCTGAATGTGTTGGCCTTGGATCGCGAGGGAGTGTGCATAGGACCTCAGGAGATTTTGATTATCTGGGTCTGTGCGCTCAGCATAACTTCTCTGTGCAGGGCACTCAGCCCTGGCATAAAGTATCCAAGTCTTGGAACCAGTGCATTAATCCCTTTTACTTTTCCTCAGGGGTGGTAAAGATGAAGAACAAGAAACGTGTTGTTACCCCTTCCGAATCACCCCGTACTTGGTCCATGTGTGTACTTCTGTCCATGTGGATGCAGAATCCTGCTGCTTAGCTTTGGCTGAGAAAATTCACTCTGGATATGAAGGCAAGTCAGGACACTTCAGTGAAAAAACCAAGCCAATAGGAAAATGCAGTACATGGAAGTCTGCTTCCTTTGTTTAGAACTTGTGCTTGGGTAGTCTCACCCATGTAACTTCTGATTTGTGTGTATGTACATGCATGCAAATGCAGAACATGTGTGCCTTCTTTGCAAGGCCCCGAAGCATTTGACCTCTTCTCACTGTTTTTATTTTTGAGAGAAGTCTGTAGCACCTAAAAATTTGTAATGTTTCTATGAGTTACTGGTTGGAAAGCAGTGAACAATTAAAAAATTCAGGAGCGCTCTATCGTGAGCAAAAGTAACAGTTAGGTTTTCTGTCTTAGTGCATATTTTGTTTCAGTAAATATTTCTTTTTCTCTCATTAGCTCCTCGAATTCCTATGGATAAAAGAGTCTTCACCACCACTCACACCCCTGGATGTGTTTTTCTTGAGATAGATGACAGGTGAGATTTCAATCTTAAGGCCTGTGAGGTGTGTATGGAGAGGTAGCAAAAAATCCTTTGGTGATGCAGCTGGAGACCCAAGTAAAGTAGTTGAGCTGTCCAGTTGGCAATAGTTAGTTACACAAAGTACTTTTGTGTTAGTCCACTCATGGAAAAACATCTAGAACTCCACGGACCTAATCCCCTTTGTTGTCTTAAAATGTGAATTAAACAGAACTGCAGTCAGTTTTCGTTATCCAGGGCAATGGGGACCAACACAGACAGTGGAAAACCCACACAATGCAAAGCTCTGGGGATTGCAGTGTGGAGATACAGCTGTACTGAGCTGGGTTGAATAAATGTGGCCAGACTAAAGCTGTCTCCTGCAAAGCCACAAGACTGTTTCTATAACACACTCTGCAGTATCCATGTCGGATTTCTTACTGACGCTTTGCCTGTGACCTGTTTCTTCAAGATTCCTTTTTCTTTTTTTTTTTTTTCTTTCATACAGACAAGCACAAAACTGCCTGCAAGTGTGAAAATCTGTTAGATCTCCAGCCATAGAAATGTTTGTCATTGGCATTTACATGTCTGCATTGTGCTGGAGGATTATTAGATGGGCTGGAAAATGTTCTGTAGCCTTACTTCATGCCATTGTAGATCATGCATGGGGACTTAACTGACAAGCAAAGGGTTAAGGATGTAAATACTCAAAACTATATTATAATCAGTGATAATGTGTTTGGGTTTCAGAGCAGTGCCTTTGTTGGGTTACTTACCTCAAGATTTAATTGGAACATCCATACTGATGTATTTGCACCCAGAAGATCGTCCTTTAATGATTGCTATTCACCGGAAAAGTAAGTACAGTTGCTTTAAAAGGAATTTCTACTGGTTTTAACATTCTTCATTATCATATTGCTTGACGTGTGACTGATCTGCAGTCTAGACAAAAATAAATTAATTAATGAATTAAAGCAACTAGTTTGAGATCAAAGCAAATTCAAACCCCAAGTTTTTAAAAGACCCCAGTTGTTAGTGTTTGTACTTGCACTACTGTGTCATAACGTAAACTAAACTTTGTTTCTTGATTTATTTTTTTTTTCAGTCCTGAAATTTGCTGGCCAACCCCCTTTTGAACATTTACCTATTAGATTTTGTACTCAAAATGGGGATTATGTCATACTGGATACCAGCTGGTCCAGTTTTGTGAATCCTTGGAGCAGGAAAGTAGTGTTCATCATTGGCCGACACAAAGTCCGGACGTAAGTCAGATGTAGAATTGTTCTATTAAAGTGCTTTTCATTGAATACTCTGCAAAACAAAACAGTCTCAGTACTGAACTAGAGACGTAATGTTGCTCCTGCAGTCTATGACAACTACCTAGCATCTGTCTTGCAGCCCGTTCCATCAGAACAGCATTAGACTTGTTTATTAACTATGAAAATAAGTAAATTACTTTGAAGTAAAAGGCAAAGCCAACTTTTTTTTAGCATATGTTTTTGCACATGGTTGATGTCCAAATACTGTGACAATGGACATGTCTAAATCAAAATACCAGTTTTAGACAAGCCGAGTAAAAGCTAAAAAGCAACGTAAAAAGTAGATAACTAACAAATAATTAGTTGACATTCATTCACGATTGGCTCACAAAAAAAACATCAATTGACAGACATATAGCCAAAGTCACCTTCTGGCTTTTTTTTTTCTGGAACATTCACTTGATACAGAATCTAAATATTTACCAAGGTAACCTCTTTTAAAAATGCATGTAGTATTGAATGTGCAAGTTAATTTTTCAGATGTTTTTCCTTAGTTGCCAAGAGATTTGGAAATATGACTGTCTGCCTCCCTCTTACCTGGTTTCTTTTCTAGGAAATGGCTTTTTGGGATGGCCTTTTGACTTTTTTATGGGGTGTGAATTTGTCTTCTGAGCGAAGGAGGCAGAGGGGTAGATGCTTGTCAACCTTAACTCGTGTCACTATGCTGGTGTGCTGACTTCCCTGGGACTTCACATGAAGCACTGCTCTCGTAGCACTTGCCCCACTACCCTAGCAGAGCTGCTAGTGGAACAGATGACATCCCTTTGTGTTGATTCAGCGAAGCAGTCAAAATAAAATAATGATAATAAAAAGAAGAATCTGTTCTAACTGTTTATGGCTACCTTTTCTTCATCAAATTAAAATTAATAGTGAAATTTTGTTGGCTGTCTCCAGAAGCCCTCTGAATGAAGATGTCTTTGCTGCAAGAAGTAAAGAAACAAGCAGTGTTGAGAAAGAGATAAGAGAATTGCAAGGACAAATTTACAAGCTGCTTCTGCAGGTAAAGAAGATGAAAGAATTTCAAAACCAGCTGGCCTTCTGAATGAGAGGCTAAAGAAACTTGGGTCTGTTTAGCAGACTGCTTTGGGGATGATCTTTTAAAAGGTCTGAAAGGAAGGTTCTAATGGAGACCGGCTTGTATGACAGCATTAAAAATATGGCTCTGGGTAGCCCACCTGATTAGAAAAAAATGTTTTGTTTGACATATTTGCCAAGTCTTTATGTTGAAAGATAAAGCTGCATCCTGAAACAGCTTTAAGCATGGTAGAGAATTTTTCCCAAGCAAGTGGTAGAGCCCAGAGCGATACTGACTTTTCACTTAATTTTCTTTGTTTACTTGAAGTTCTGTGTTGCACAGTATGTTGTTCCCTTTTTTTTGTTCTCAAAGAGGATGATTTTTTTTAATTACTATTTTTTTTCCCCCTCATACAGCCAGTTCACAGCAACATTTCCAGTGGTTATGGAAGCCTTGGAAGCAATGGCTCTTATGAACACTATATCAGCATAGCATCTTCAAGTGACTCCAATGGGAATTGTGCAGAGGAAATACAGGAACCAGTAAGTCTATGAATGTGTCACTGCCTGCGGAGTAGTAAAAATACAGTTTTAAAAATGACAGTTGTTACTGTGTATATACGCACTACTCATCATGAATTTTACTGAAGTGGGAAGAAACAGCTATGTTCAAGCTAAATGTACTTAAATTGGTCAATTATAGAATGCTGGCTTTTGGTTTTTGCTCCTAATTTTGCTGACTAAAATGAGCAGATAACTACTATGGTAGTTCACTAAAGTAAATTGAAGATTTGCTTAACATCAGCCTTCTCAAAGAACCAGTGGACTCAGAGAGAAAAAAGTGGAAGAACCATGGAACCAGAAGGAGGATTGATGCATGTGGAGGGGTTTCTGTTTGCTTGGGATTTTCTGTTTTGTTTTAAAAAGGGCACTAGAGGTACAGTGTAGACTGCTATAGAAGAGAGTGGAAGCAGTGCTGTCCTAAAACAAGCATTGCAATTACCTAATTTCCTTGTGAGGCTCCTGGGTAAGTCATCAGCTTATTCCCACTCTCAAGGCTTGCATCAGTGTTAAAACACTGAAATGCTGAGGCTGTTTTGAGCTTTGTCATATAGTTAATCTAATTAAATTAACCATGATAATTAGATTCATTAAATTTACAAATACCAATAGATACCAGGCTTAGGCTGACAGTCTACTCCCTTTCAGTTTGGAGAATACAAGAACCCAAGCCCATCTTAATGGTCTCCTATGGCCTCTTTTTATTCATTTTATTCTGACTTCACATTTTCATGTATCTCAAGATGACATTGCAACAAGTTTGTGCAGATGTCAACCGAATAAAGAATCTGGGACAGCAGCTGTATATTGCGTCAAGGAGCAAGCCACAGAATGGAAATGAACAGGCTGTGAGCTCAGAAATTCTAGGAGGTAAGTTAATGTAATTACGATCCTTAAGATAACATGAACTCCTGTACATCTATAGACATGAGTTTAGCTAGCTGGTGTTATACTGAAGAACTTAAGATAGCATTTTAGCATGGCTTAAATGTGGGAAGTGGTTTTGTTGTTTTCTGTTTGGTTGGGGTTTTTTTAAACAATCAAAAACCAAACAAACAAAAAAACCCGAAAACCACCCCAAAAAAACCCTCAGCAGATGCAATAACTTTTTACGGCTCCCTGAGATGTGGAGGAACATTTTTGTCTCTTTCTAGGTTAATAGACTTTTTTTTTTTATTTTAACATTTTCTAGTGAAAATGCAGCTTGCTCGTATCAAGTATAAGTCTACTATGGAAGCTTCCCTTAGTTACTTTATGTGGACTCTCGGAAACAGTCCCTAGGTTGGAAAACACTCCCCCACTTCCCACTGAAGTAGTGGTTTAGTTACTGAGTGCTTAGTATTATGCTAACGCACATTATTTGTGGTCAGTACCTAACACAAATATATGGAGAAATCCGGATGCTTCCTCAAATATCGTAGGAATCTGTATTAAAACATTTTGCACTGTGATATTCTCTACAAAAGTTACAATTAACTTCTAGTCTTGTTGAGAAGAGGATTGCACTGTGAATGTTGATACTACTCTGACCAGTGTTATCTATGCTATGAAAAGCTGTAAATTACTGTTAAATAACAGGTTGGATTCTGTGATGTGTAAACTGAGAGAAGAGTAATGTTACTTGCAGCTTTGTTCACAATTTAAATACAATATTTTTTTTCTACGCTGTTTTCTTTGTGTTTACTAGTTGTTCTGAGTCAGTGTTTAAGGTGTTGTGTGGAGTTTTTTTCTTTTTAGGCATTCTTTCCCCCTTCTCCCTCCCCTGCCTCGAAACATGTGAATTGAGATGAAAACGCAGAATAACTTAGTAATGAGAGCTGTGCTGTCATAGGCCATATATCCCTGTATAGTATATATGTATCCCAGTATATATATATATACACGTGTGTCTTGGTGGGGGTAGTGTTTAGATGCTTTTGAGAGCAGCCTTTGAGGATTTATTCTTTTCTAGGGAAGAGGCACGCTGCTTCCTGTTTTCTTCAGACATTGAGAAGTGATAGCACAGAAGAACCAGGCAATGCATTTTATGATCATTTAAAGAAGACTCCGCGTGTTCCTTCCTATCAGCAGATCAGTTGTGTTGATAGTATCATCAGGTAATAAACTATGAAGCTATTTTAGTGATACAAGTTTAAGATTAATTGGTGGAAGGTAAATATCCAAGCAGTTTGCATTGGTCTAAATTCTCTGAGTTTTGAGTTGTGAGATAAATTTGGGATTGTTTGTAAAGCTTTCTGCCTCTCTGGGCAATCCATCCCCAATGCTCAGTCGATCTGAATTACACAGTAACGAAGAATTTAGGGCCTAAGATTCTGTTTGCAACTATTGATGTTTGTCTGCTGCTAGTTTCACCATTGACGCAATAGGAGTTTAAGAGAATTGCGATGGGCATAATATGTCAACGTCTTCTCAATATACGCTTTGAGAACATCCATATAAAACAGAAAGTTGATAGAATTTATAAAATGTTGGTATTTTTTAACCCAGGGGATAATGTTGTCTTTTTTCTTTTTTCTTTTTTTAAAGAGTAATTGATAGATTTTATTTAAAATACTCCTTGGAAAGCAGATACATGTCCAGAGCTTCTTGCAGTGAATTTAAAATACTAGTTAACAACCCCTGGATCTCCAGTTTGGATTGTTCAAATGTTTGTCTCTCCAAATGGAGAAAAAACACAAAGTAGGGAGAGCTTCCTGTGATATGCTTTTATTTCAGATATCTAGAGAGCTGCAGTGTTCCAGCATTGAAAAGGAAATGTAAATCTTCTGCTAATACATCATCATCATCTTCAGAAGATGACAAGCAAGTCCCAAAGGCAGCAGGAAGCCAAGGCATTGGAAGGTAACACAAAAGTATACTGACAATCATAATAGAACCGAAACAACTGATTTATTTTTTTATATGCCACTGTTGTACATTCCAAGGTTTATGTCCACTTCTTAAATTGTTGTCATGCTAACAGCACAAATATTTTGGTTATGTGGTAAATATTTGCTTACCTTGTCTAGAACTCACAATTAAGTGTAAGCTACAATATTAAGTCTTTGAAAGTAGAACGCATCAAAAGAACTATTGTTTGTTGTTGCTAAATGAACATTCTGTTGCTCACTCATTTTATGCCATGCTTAGTATGTGCTGACGTTGCACTGGCATATGAATATTACGTTTATTTGTATATAAGACTGTCTTATTTAATAGTCTGCATAGTTACTGGTTGTTTCTGAACCAGTCAGACTTGATGAATTGGGAGCATAGTGCTTGGAATGAAATTCCATGTAGAAACTTTGTCGTTTACTAATAAATACTGCTATCCTTTCAGCAGTTAATGCCCAAACTCCAATATCTGCTGATCGGGAAGAGATGCTGAAAGACCAGACAACTGCAGGCATTGTGGGAGCTCCTCTGGCAGAGCTGACCCTGTCCAACAAGGCTCCAAGTGTGGTGTCTGTCACCAGTCAGTGCAGTTACAGCAGCACTATAGTGCATGTCCCACACCCTGAATCAGGTACTGTTCACACTCGCAAAACACTGACTTGACTCACTGATTTTTAAATTTATACAATGTTTCCAGACTGAAGTACACAGATTGTCCATTTGAGATAAGTTCTCATGAATATGAACTCTGAAATATAATTAAGGTATTTCTAGGGACACTGTGAAGAAAACTTGAGCCTGGAAATTTTTACAGTAGTTTAATAAAACCTAGTTTAACAGAGTGCACTACTTCCTTTCCCCTTTAACTTCATCACATGTATCTCAAACACAACAATGTGCTTTTCGCCATTGCGGATTAAAACATAAATGACTAATGGGCCAGTGTTACTTCATTTTAATGCAGAAAGAAGCATAAAAATTAGTATTTAACTGCTGTTGTACTAAGAAAGTATGAAGAAAGAACTGCCTCTGTAACTTCAAAGTGAATTTGAAGTTTTCCAGACCATGCAAAGTAATTTGCTCAGTTGATGTTAGTGTAACTATATTTGAGTGTAAAGGGTGTTTTCTCCCCCTGCCTCTGCAGCCTGTATCTGCTCAGTAGCTCAGACGAGATTGTTTTCTAT
The DNA here is from genome assembly GCF_000699105.1 of Pygoscelis adeliae. NCBI lineage: Eukaryota > Metazoa > Chordata > Aves > Sphenisciformes > Spheniscidae > Pygoscelis > Pygoscelis adeliae. The sequence goes on along the minus strand of NW_008823870.1, from coordinate 152,571 downwards.
GTAACCCTCTGAGTGTTGTGGGAGGTCACACCAGAAGGCCAGAGCAAAGAGTGAGTGATTTATTTTTCTTCCCTCTTCAAAGAAGTGACTACAATGGAGGATACTACTGTTGGAAGTGAACAAATTGAGCTGCCTCCTGTGAATGCTCAGAGTCTCACTATGGTACCTGAGGACTTAAAGCCAGTTGGGCTAACAAAAGAGACATTGTCAGCCCACACTCAAAAGGAGGAGCAGAACTATGTTGACAAGTTCCGCCAGAGGATCTTGCTCTCTCCATTTAGGACTTACCTTCAACAGGAGAGCAGAAGTAACAACGGACGTTCCTGTGGCCAAGGTAGGCAGCAGCTTTGAGAAATAAAGACTTATTAGATGACTTACAAAGACCAACCTAGCCGTGGAGTCTGGTTCTCCTTTGTATGATTTAGCGAGTATCTTACGATGGCTGCAGAGTACTTCCTTTCAACTGCCAAGGCTTGACAACAGCATTGCCCACACAGAAGGTCTGCTCCATCTTGGATGTTGCTATCTTAGACTTTTCACAAAGCAGATAATTATTGGAATAAACCCTGCAAATCCCAAGTAGTTTATTGCCTCCCCTTGAAGGAATGTAAGAGGTCTGATTGGGATAAGCCAAAATGATGGATAAGAAAATTGATGACATGAAGGAAAATGTTGTAGATATGTCAGCAAATCCATCACTGTGGTGTATGGAAGAATTACCCAGAGGAAAGTCAGCTCTCCAGATAAACCACACTCAATTATCTGGATGCTTTTCTGTCTTTTTAAAATTTTTTTTATTGTCTTCTTTTTCTGCCTCTCCCCCACCCCCCACCCCGGGTCTGTCATTTCAGTGAATGTGTCTATTTTTCTTCCTCCTTAGGAGATTCTCCTTCAAAGCAGATGAGCCCAGCTAGCTGTAAAAAAGGCAAACATGGAAAATTCAAGCGCCAGAAACCTCAGAGACAGCCCTCAGATAGCCACTCTTCTAGTAAAAATAGAAATAGTCTTCCATCTGAGAAGAGAACAATTCAGAAACAGTCATTCTCTCCTTCAGAAGTGTCCTATCTGAGCTCCTCCAGTATGAATGTCCTTCCTCCTCTGGGATTTCCTGTCTATTCGGATCCAGTATCTAGTTTTCCAGCCTCTTCTGTAGGAGAGGAGCTTGTCCTTCACTCGTTAAAACCTGAGTCCATGTCATCATCACAACTATGCTGTGAAGCACAGTCATGCCCAGCACTTCATCCCCCAAACATAGGCACGTTTATGGCTGTATTTTTTCAGGGTTTCCCCATGTATGCCCAGGTGCCTCAATATGTCTTTCTTCCTAGCCCTCAGTATGTTTATCCCCCCTCTTCATATCCATGCACTACACTACCTCCAGCCCCCCCTCCTTCTGCTCCATCACCAATAGCACTGCACTCTGTGGATCAGCCCTTTCCAGCCTCTTCTGCCACATCCACGGAGGACCAGCAAGAGGGCCAGCGTGACCAAGCCCTACTGCTGAGTAGCTCACGGAGCAGCTCCCCACTTCAGCTGAATTTGCTTCAAGAAGAGCTGCCAAAACCTATGGAGCTTTCCACTAGTAGTGATGTTAGAGCACGTACAGAAGCTAAATGTGTAAGTAACAGGAATTTTTAATGTAGAGGAGAAACTCTTGATGTTCACGGTGTTCAGTCACCAAAACCAGTGATGATGATCTGTGTTTCAGGGTCAACAGATTTTGCTAGCTGCTTTTTCCAGTGACTGTGCTATGTAGACTGCAGGGCACAAATAGCACAGGAGGCGGAGAAAGCTGTTTATACTTGCGCCCATGGGAACTTGTAACAGTACAGTGTTGGCACTTAGCAAATGACAGAAATGTGAGATCTTCTGGTCTAGGCTGCCACAAGCTGCTTTTGCTCAGCATTTTGGCAGGAGCCTTTTCAATTAAATTGTTGGCAGGAATTTTGGGTTTGGGGCTTTTATGCATGTGGAACTTGGTTAGTGCTGCGCAATCCGCATCTTTTTTCACCCAGTCCCACAGTCTCTGTGGAGAACCAAAACAAAGGGAAGATAAACTTCTAATTACTCCCTCTGTCTCCCAGGGATGCAGCTAATGAACGAAGAACAGGGATCCGTGTGGGTCGGTTTCCATACATGGGCATAGAAAAGGCCTCTCCAACTTCCGCGGTAAACTCAGAGGCAGGAATCTGAGCTCTGCAGGCAAGGAAAAAAATGTTGGCTCCTGAATCCAGATTGGGCTGGAAAGGCTGGATCAGCTGAAACTGCAGGGTAGGGTCCTGAAAGGGGAGTTGGTGTACCTGTAGCTGCTGAAGCGGTGAGCTTCACATAGTGAATCAGGGGAAGACTCTAATTTTCCCTGTAGCGCACCATTGCTTGATGTGTGTGGCTGCTTCATGCCATCTAACAGGACACAAAGGGAACTGACTCCTCTCTTGTCAGCAGAAAATATTAACTTAATGCAACAGTACAATATCTTGACCCAGTGGGGAAGGATCTACAGCAGAAACCGGTAAACTAGAGTCCAGATGTTTGTTCATTTCACCCATGAAGAGTGTTATCCTGAGTTCTAGACTGCCATTCATTTTCAGAGCTAGAAACTCCAAACCTATTGAATTGACATGAGAACTTGGTCAACATGTGACAAATTCAGTAAATGCACAAACTTCCTTTTTCAAACTTAAATGTAACTTCCATGGATGTGTTTGTTTTGATTTTTGTCTCCAGGACAATGATCCAGAAGATGGTGGTAACAGTGCTAGCCATTGTGCTTCTAGTGAATTTACTGACCACTCGCTGTATGAGGAC
>NW_008823870.1:133302-149711 GCF_000699105.1 Pygoscelis adeliae | reverse complement strand
GGATCAGCTTTGTCTGGTTCTTTAGGCTCTGGCTCCAACAAGACTTCTGGTTGTGGCACAGGTAGGGAAGTTCGAGATTTGGATGTTTGGTGCTTTGCTGCTAGGTGGCTTGCTTACATGTTGGTAATTCAAAACAAGATACTGTAATGAGCATGGGAAATCCCAGTAAGAGGATCTATAGTCTTTACTTTTCACCAGCTTTAAGTGTGTGAAGCCAAGTTTATTTTAGTAGTTGGAAATGGGAATCTAAGAAGTTATTCTTTAACCTGTAAGTCACTCTTTAATTTTGCTCATTATCACTTTTCTCTGCATTAGATACTGGCTTACATCTTACTTGAGTAAAGGTAAGTCTGCCTAGAGCAGGACCTCTTGAAAGAGAAGCAGAGAAGTTGACCTAATTAATTTTGAGGAGAGCAAATAGAGCTTTGGGGATCTTGAGTAACTTAATAGAATGCCCTTTATCTTTGAATTCTCAATAGGTAGTAATCACTTGCTAGAGCAATCATCTGGGAGTACCTGTGTTCATATTACAGAATGAGCTCACAAGAATACACTAGTGTTCTTTTACTTTTTGTGCTGAATTACTAGGATTTCTCAGGCATCTGCATTCATTTTTTTTCATGGTAATTGTCAACAGGTAGTGGCAAAAGCAGCAAGTATTTTGCCAGTAATGATTCTTCTGAAGCTTCCAAGGAAGAGAAGAATCAAGAAGCAGAAGAAAAAGGGACAGCTCATAAATCCAACCATGAGTCAGCCAGGGTGATGATGGATCACACACCTGAGCAAGTTCTAATGACTTACCAAATGCCTAACAGGTTGGAAAACTTCAACAATTTCTGACATGTAGTTTGGAATTGTGCATAGAACTGTAGAATTAAAAATGAGACCATGGAAACAATGCACATGCACCTTCTTGGAGTTTCATTGGTATTAATTTACTGTTTGTGTAGTTTACACCCTGGTTATTTCCTTTTGTCTATTTTTTTTCCCCCATTTCTCCCATTAGTTAAAATATGGTAATGTGTAACCTTTTTGCTGAGGTTAAGGGGATTGTTTATTGTCCTGTACTTTGAATGCATAAGGGGGTAAAAATACTTAAGTGTTATTTGCAAGTTGCTTGCAATTAGCTTATATATAATTTGTAATGAGATTCCACATTTAAAAAAAACAAACAAACCACACCAAACAAACAAACAAAAACCCACACCAAACAGCCAAAAATCCCTAACAAAAACAACAACCAGAAAAACCCTGACAGTTAGACCAGTGTTGAAAGAAGCAAATAAGGTATAACAATGGCTGATGCTGCCTAGACTTCTTACTGGTGGAGAGACTCTCCCAATGTGATTATAATCAGTGCCTGCCTTGCTTCATTTAGTACAGCTGTGTTCACAGGTGTCTGTTACTTGCAGAATTAAAGAGGAAGTTTTAAAGGAGGATCTGGAGAAGCTGATAGTTATGCGAAAGCAGCAGCCTTGGTTTACAGATGGGCAAAAGAAGGAGCTTGCAGAGGTGCATACGTGGATCCGGACCCAGACCGTCCCACTGCAAATCAGCACCCAAGTAAGGAGTTGTGGAAGGAATCAGCAGCTTAGTCATGCTTTGGCTAGCCAGAGGCAGTGCCATTTCTAACCAACGCGATCTTATAGTGCTGGGGTCACTGATGTTTATTACTTGTAAATATAAGAAGGAGATGAGCTGGAGTACGCTAGCCAGATGAGAAATGACAAAATACAGGTCTTTTCCATTGTATTTTTTGCAAGATATGCAAATTCTGTGTAGGAACCACCTGTAGCAAAGTTCTTCAGTCACGCCATTGGATGAATGGGAATAGTGTCACGCTCTCACATAAGAGTCCATACCTAGTGATGTTTTTTCTGTTGTTTTTTCTGTCTTTTTGCTCTTTTTCTTATGAAGTTGATTGCTGCTATGATTGAATAGCATCTAGCACTGGAATGTTATTGAAGATTAGAGCAAGTGTGTTCAGCAAGCTAAAAAATGCTCATAATCACAGAGGAGGTTCAGGCATATAGTAAGAAACACAAAAATAGCTGGCTTTTTGTAGGTGGATTCATTCTTTAAGAATTTTGGTATCTTATGCCTGATAATTTTAACTGGTATAACTCTTGGGCAGTCTGATAAACTACTTCTGATGTATATTAGTATGTGTTAGAGAATGTCCTAATTAGTTTAAAGTGTTCCCAGGTGCTATGGAGAAGAAAAGAGCAAGGCAGAACTAGTCCCACCAGTATCTAGAGCTCCAATGACGAGTTGTACAGAAAATGTCAAGGCAGAGTGGGCTGCATTCATGTACTCATGCAGCAGAAAAATCTAATGCCTGTTATAGTACTGCATGCTCTATGTGCTAGTATTTTCAAATGTGGCGTTCTGAGCTGTGGTACTTAGAGCAGAAAAATTGAGAAATCTGTCTCTGGAACAAGACCAGAAAATCAGTCTTTGTTTTCCTAATACCTTGTTGACAAAAATCTTGTGTGTCCTAGTGTGGTTAGGACCACGTGTTTGATTCAGATAGCAAAATGATGTCCAGTGGTCTCGCAGAAAATTCTGTTGAATGTTTACATCTCAAATGTTATGAGATGTATTGGTATGCAAATATAAATATCTGATATCTAAGGTGCTAAAACTGTTCCTAAGCAGTAGGTCATGTTTCCAATATAGATTGTCCTTTTGCAAATGCAGTCAGGCTTCTGACAGTAGAAAGAAATGCAGGATTTCTATTTTAATACTTTATTTCAATATCGTACCATTTCTCAAGAACAAGAAAAATCTGTTCTGTCAATAACACTCAAGCATTTCAGCCTTCTTTTGTTGGTCGGTATTGTTGTTGTTCAGTCTACAGTCCAAATCCTTAATGAGCAGCTTGCTTATAAAGCTGAAAGATAAGGCCTTCAAATTCAAGGAAGTCACATGCCTTTTTATCTCAAAGCTAAAACTGTATGTTCCATTAACCAAAGAATTCACTTCTGAGACAAGATAAGTTGGAGGTGCAAGTACCTGCTTCTGAAAATAGGGTATCTGTATAATCTCTGCTTTTAAAGAGATTTCAGCCCATTGGTTGAAGAGGTTTCAAGAGATTGCAACATATCGTGCTATCAGGATTTGACTCTGAAATATACTCATAAGAAGGAGAATTTAAATTACTATGTTCTTGTTCCCTTTTTAAAGGGCTGTATTACATGTGACATCATGGAAGCGAGTTGTGAGGCTGCAATGGCTGATGACAATATGGAAAACAAGGGAAAATCGCCTCCACTCCTGCAACGCTGAAGACATCAGCACTTGTGTCAGTAAAACTGCTTGGTGTAATTCCCGTTCTCTTTTCCCTCTGGCTTTGCTACATACTAGTGGTGAATCTATCTGGCTATCTCTTCCCAACATGAGCAGTCGCACATGTGAAACTAAATCTTCCTCCGTTACTCCTCCACTCCTGGCATGACTTTGAAGACAATCTTTCACTGGGAGGCTGTTTCCTTTCCTGACCTCACAGACTTGACGCGGAATGGGTTATGTTTCTAACTTTCGATTGCTCAATGATGAGCAAAATACAAAGGTGTTTCGGTTTTGGGTAGTTTTTGTTTGTTTGATCTTGACAAGTAAGAGTCTGAAAAGATGCAGTGATTAAGAACCTGTAGTGATGAACCTAACAGATCAGAGCATGTTTACTCTCCAAGTAAGGTATACGCGTTGAAACCAAGCTACAACGGAGTGCTCTTCACTTTTGTTTGTTCAGTATTTAAAGGACTAAACTGAAGATCCTAATATTCTGAGGCTCTTAAATCACTGTACCTGGTTTGAGAATCCAGTAGTCTTTTTAATGAGCAGCTGAAAACTGGCCAAGTTATTCTGCATCAAAATGCCTTTCGCCAACTTGTGCCCATCAAAAAAATAAACTGAAGTGGAAAGAAGCAAAGCTATTCCCTATGTTTTTCGTTTTAAGTGTTTTGGAACCAAGTTGGTTTATAGCTTTTGCTTTTAAAGCTGTGTTTCTCAAGATAGGTGTTTTAAAATTAATTGAGGGTAACTGGTTTACAAATCTGTTAGAGATTAAATTCTAAATAGCAATCAAAAAAAATAGAAGTAACAATTCAGGAGTTACTTCCTTATACAGGATCTGCTTTTTAATAAAATACACATGAAAAAACCTTTTCTATCAAGGCACTATGGCCTAGTTATCAATTCAAGTAGCTACATGCAATCTTTTATCTTATATTGCTAGTGCTCTGGAAGGCTGACTTGTATCTTAATTTTTTTTGTTGTTGTATTAGAGTAGTTAGATGAGTTGAATCCAGACATAATGAATAGGAAATTTTGAGCCATTTCCCTGTTTTGTTTTTGTTGTGGTGATGTCAAAAAGAAAAAAGAGATTGAGCTTAATTTCTTCTGTTTTCTTGAAAAGTCATATGTTGTGGGGCAAAACTTGAACATCAAACCACATATTCATTATTTCTTATTACTGTTGACTTCCTGTACCAGTTTTAACCTCTTTCTTCAGTCTCTGGCTGTTGAAATCCATGGACGAAAAATGAGTTTGTGTGTAGTGTGAGTTTGTTGTTCAGAAAGTGGTAACCACTTTCTCTTTCAGTATGTAAAAGGACTTGTTCTCATATTAATACTTCTAGCTTAAAACTGAATGTCTCAAAGTGCTCTTCAAACAGGACACGCTTCATTAAAACCTAGCAAATTTTGCCTGATTTCCCCTTTGTTTATCAAAAGCTGGATGTAATCAGATTTTCTTTGTGGTGTTATTAATCCCCTTGGCCTTCTCCACAAAGAGTTTTAGAATGTAACATGTTATTCACCCTTTTGTTCTGTGTAACTCTTCCTTTTCTTCTATGTGAAGGATTTTCACTTCTTCAGTTTCATTTACTAGTAAGCTTCAAGTTGTTGAGTAAGTTAAAAATACTGTGATCTGCAAATCATTGAAAGAAAACTATATTTATCTAAAGGTTTTTGTTACTTTTTAAAATCAATTCATTGGCAATCTTTGTCATTAAAACTTATTTCAAGTAAACTTATTTTTACGGAATTTTAAGTTTTCAAGGCTAATTTGACTCAGGCAGTGTTCTTCTGATATTTTTTTTTTTTCCCCCTACAGTATGCTTGCCTGCCCTCTATATACCTACTGCTTTCTATTTATTCTTAAGCTGCTTTTCTTTGTCTTTCAGTTTTTTCAGCTTGAACTTGTTTTTTCTTAAGTGTTGTAAATCAGCAGAGGTCCTCACATCCTCAGTACTTTTTGTGTTCAAACTTTAAACACTTCTTAAAATAAGAGACTTTGGTAGGTGTTTACATACAGCAAGTTATGTATTCAAGTAGGAAAGTGTGGGCTTTGCCTTATACCTGTCCTAGTGTTTTTCCAGCACTTTCCAAATAGGGTATGTGGAAAGTGCTTTATTGGCTTTATAACCACACTACCTAAAATACTTGCTCTAAAACATGTAATATGATGCTTTGAGTATAGGTTCTTTTCTTAATTGGGAAGCTTTTTAACTACCTAAACTGTCAAATTAGACTGATGCACTAGAATCCATTCTAGTTAGCTGTGCTTAAATTAAAATGACTGCTTTAGTGTATTTTGAGACTTAGTGAAATAGATTAATTTGAATACTCCAGGTAAGGACAGCCGTCTCCTTCAATATAGTTTAAAAGTGTAAGCCAGAAGGAAAGCTTAGATAATCAACCCTTCTGCTGTACATAATTTCTACTGTTTATTTCCTGAGTATGAAAATGAGATGGTTTGCGATGTCTTAGCAGGCATACGTTGTTCATTTTATAAAACAGTGGGACTTCATTTAGGAGAATGGTAATATGTACCTAACACTTGAATAATGCTTTTCATCCATAGGTCTGGAAACATGTCAAAAAGATGACTATCATTATCCCAGTTGTATAAAAAGAGGCAGAGACACAAAGGACTTGCACAGACGCATAGCCCTAGCTCATACCAAATCCAGGAGTATAATTTGGGGATCTTCACTCACTGTATCCTGTGCTGTCTTTGCTACAAATGGTCAAGATTCTGACCTGTATGTAGAAACTTGATCGTATTAAATGTGCTTCTTGTCTGGAGATGTTAACCCTTCTTATACCACCTACTACTATGAATTTGTGCCCAGTAGGATCATATAGCAACATAAATCCTAGACAGTTTTTGTAGTGCTGTGAACACCATACCCTATGACCGTATATAAGGAAGGTGCATGTGCATAGGAGTTTGAATTCAAAGTTTGTAAGCCTGGCTAAATCTTAAGTGCAAGATTCCTTGTCTGGGGCTACACTAGTCCTGGGTTACGGAAAAAAATATGGTATGGGAGAAGAACAGAAGAGGAATGAAGGGGTGAATCAGTGCCATGTGTGATAATGAAACTAAATTATTTGCCCAAAACCACAAATGGTCTTGGCTGCAAAACCAGGTTTAGGACAAAAAACAGTTTCCCAAGCTACTCTTTACCCACTAGAACCACAACATTTTGCAATCAAATGCCTTATCAAGCCTTTTGGGAAGGACCTCATTTCCGTAAGTTTTCAGGAACTGCTAGTTTTTACTTCAGCTTGTATTAATCTTTCAGGCCTTTTGTAGTTTTGCTGGAGTAGTCGAAGTGAGATCCAGTTCTGATCTGAAAGACCAACGGAGCAGATACTGCAGCCAGATTTGCACATGCTGTTTTGGCTATGTGACTTTGTTTTGCCTGGCATAATTCATAGAATCATAGAATCATTAAGGTTGGAAGAGACCTCTAAGATCATCGAGTCCAAATTAAAATGTTGCGGACAGTTTAGAGCTGCTTGGAAGGTCACTTTTTTTGGTGATCAAAGGGAAAACACACAAGTACAGTAATGATGCAGTTACTACCCCCTGTGGGGGCGTCAGCAGTTTGGAAACCCTTGGTGGATTTCGCTGGCAAATTTTTTTTTGTTGTATTCATAAATACAGAACTATGTTTTTAAAAGATGAGTTGATGAGCAAATATTTTCATGGCATTGCTATGAACAGGGGGGACCCCAGTGTATTTTTAGTGTGTGATAAATATTCGCTGAATGAGTAATGTATTGATAAGTTTATCTTCCAGCTGAATAGAATTTTAAATTGCAATCAAATGAATTTTTACATCAGTTGATAGGAATATTTTACTGAAATAATATTCAGCTGTGGTTGAATTTACAGTTGTGATTTTAACTGTACACTTTAAAGGAGCATCTGTTTTTATAAATAAAACTGAAAAATATGCTGCAAAGAATGGTTTCAAGTGTGTGTTTACTTTTGTTGTTTGGTAATTTCTAGAAAATAAACTTTTAAGGAAATATTCATTACACTTTTCTGACTGTACATAGGTGTTGAGGTTGTGGGTATGGTGAAAATGGTGATGTAGTGGCCGTTCATCCTGTTTTGTGGGTTTTTTTAATCTCACTCTACCTTGCCCACTTCGGGATGTGTTATTTCCTTTCTAATTGCATCCCGTGAAGAAGGGCAAGTACCTTTTGAATGTAAAGGATTTTATTTGGATGTGTAAGCTGTTGGGGTTTGGCATGCAGGATTTAAAGCTTCTGTCTGTGCTGATTTTGTGAAAAAGGTAAATAATAAACACTCTGGGAACATTTTGGCCCCACCATGCTAAAATTTGTGTTCTAGGGGAAGTACAAAGAATTCATAGGTTTAATTCGCAGGCATGTCTCAGAGCAATAAAGTTCTTAACTAATTGCAGACAAACGATTTGTTCATCTTTTTCTGCTTTAAGGGACGTTAGAGAGAAGTGTGGTCGACAGTGCTTAAAGAAGCCTGCAGGAGAAAGGCAAAATCACTGCAGGGAGTACAAGGTACAGAACAAAAGATGTAGCATCTTATTAAAAGAAAAGAAAGAAGTAATCTTAGATAAGTATGTAACTGAAGGTGTTTCTGGCAAGGTAAGTGATGCAGTTCCTTGAAATATCCAGTGTTACCTTTGAGATGCCTGTATATTTTTGCCGATGCTTTATTAATTTTTAAAAGGGTGATTTGGTCATTCTAAACATACTTAAAAACGTGAGCCAAATTATCTGGGTATTTTTGGTCCAAAAATTATGAGGAGAGAAGGGGATAGACTTGTGAAATGAAAAATTTCAAGGTGGTGCTGTTTTTATTCAGAGATCTAGGCAATGTCACTCTAGCTACGTTACTGGTTTGTCAATAGCAGCCATCCTCCTGTCAGCTGAAGTTCTTGCTTGCAGTTAAAAACCTGTAGCTTTCACCTCTGCATGGATGTCAAAGGTGAGCTGAATTATGTACTTCTGTATTTTTGGCAGATGGTGAGAGATAAGTATTGGACCTGTGATTCTTATTTACCCCAATCTCAAAAGTAAAAGGACCATAACTTTTCTGTAGTAGGTTTGCTCCACAGTTGTATTAGCTTTCAGGATATATATTACATACTGCTCCTGTGCAGCTCAAACAGGTGTCTGCCTGCTTGGCTCGCATTTGATGCTCCAGTTTGCTGCCTGAAACCGTTACGGGGCAGGCTCAGGCTGGCACAGACAGGACTCTTGCGGCTCGCTTCCCCAGCTACAGTTGCACCTTTCTGCTGGCTCCAAGAGCTCTGCCCTGTCTGGTGGAAAGACAAATCAGCTTGGCCTCTGGAGCTCTTCCTACAATCTCTTCAGTTTTCTGTGACAGCTCCAGCCTTCTTGCCTCTGGCCTGCAGAAGAGAGAAAAAGCTTGGAGTTGAAAGCTGGCAGGAGCTATAGGTGATAGCAGGATGGGGGAGAAGTGGAGTTTGCCCTTCTGTCAGAGACTGGCCGGACTCTCCGCTCTTGGGCCCTGGAACTGAGTTTATCTGGCACTTGCTGTGAATGTTTCCTTCAGGAAGGAGGCAGTTAGGTGTGTGACAGGGTCTTGAACGGTCATCTTTTTGAGAACTACCGGTTATGTCTAAAGATGCAGTCTGAACTCCTTCCTACTGGAGGCAAGGACTGTGAATGACTGAAAGTTTCAGGCTCTGCTGAAATTCTGCTATATTAGAATTAGCTGAGTTCCCCCCCAGCCCCTGCTGCCGTGCTCCGGCCTAGCTTGAACACAGTAAGTTGTTTGAGTATTGCTTCTTTAGATGCCGTTACTGCTACCAAGTATTTTTGCAGTGTTGAAAGCTGAAACAGTTTGAGGGTTTATAGCTCAGTTACCTTGTCTTGACTCCATCCTCGTCACCCGACAGCTCTCTTCATTCCTTTATTTGCTTATGTAGATGGCTAGTGAACTTTTTAATACTCGTAATATTTTTTATTATTATTCATTGTGGTTTTATTTTGCTTTGTTTGCAATTTTTGAAGTGGGATTGAACAGATATTCCCCCCCCCCCCCCCCCCCCCAAGTCTGTAGGCTCTACGCCTTTCCCTGTCTATGAAATAAATCTGTCTTAGATGGTTATTCATTTAGATAAATTTGAAGTCTTTCCTTACAAGTTTTTACTGACTGATGAGGTGGCAGGAAAGGAATAATTTCCAGACAGGCACTGACTTGCCCCATTGTGCAAGAGAACGATGAATGTTCAGAAGACTTCAAATAGCTGCACAGTGCATCCAGCTGCTCTGCATTTGTAAGGACATTTTTGTTTGCTATAGCTGGCTTCATCTGTCTTACAGCTTGTTCACTTCGCATAAATTGTATTAAGCCTGCAGGCCTTGTTTAAACAGCACAGTCAGAGATTTATGATGTGTATTATTGAGATCAGTGTAGCATGTGTGTCGCTGTTAGGTGAAGTTTACTTCAAGCTTTCCGTAAGCCTTGATTAGCACAAGGTTTATACGAAGTATGTATTGAACAAGGTAGGGCTTCACAGCTCAGACTGTTTGTGCATACTATCCAGATTGCCGTCCCCTAGAGACAATTCCTGACTCTTTAGCTCTGTTCATTGCAGATACTCTCAGGAAATACCTGGGATTGAGAAAGCGTGTGTTATGACCCAGACTGGGTGACTCAGGGGGTTGTAGTAGTTTTGTGATGCCCTTGGGCTAAATTAAGGTGAAATGACACCAGGCGATCAATTAAATGCTTTATTTATGGCACAAGCAACTTAAACTTGGGAAGCATAATAATAGACGGTGTGGATTCTATTGAAGCATTTATGAGAAGAGAAGGAAGGAGAAGAAAAGAGAGAGAGAGCGCGCCACCCCGGGATCCCGCGGTGACGATTGCAGGCTGGTCGAGCCTCCTGCGTGGGCCTGCATGTGGCCCCTTGGAGTGGCGCCTTTTATAGTCCAGTCCCCGCCTCGTGGCCATGCCGGTCACACCCCTCGGGGAGTTGTGTAACTCCTGATCTCCTGCGCAGGCGCCACCGTGGGGGTGGTCGCGAGAAGGCCTTCTGGGTGGTCGCGAGCCCCTTCCTCAAATGAACTCTATGGTGCGTTGTCCTGCCGGGCCTATCGGAACACGGGACTGCGCACCCTCCGGCATGCCCTCCGTGGCCCGTGCCTCTTACCTGCGTCCACCCTGGCCAGGCAGACCGCAACCTGCTTTGCCACAATGTTTGAGGCATTAACTCTTTCAGTCTCTCACACCACCCCGTGGCTCTAACATTGTCCATATAATCTTCATCCAGCGTGGTGATTCTCACATAACAGATAGAGAATATAAAAGCCGTGAAATCGTACACCTTACAATGGCAAGGCCCATCATCAAAAACAAGAACCCACAGCCCAACATCACAGCAATATTTAAAAGCCATTTTCACCAACCTGTAAGTCTCAGTGAATTCAGGAGAGAGTTGAACCAAGATCCAGGGTTCCAGCCATTAAACCAGTCCTTCGTCTGCATTGCCTGGAAGAGCTCTCCGGTCTGCTCCGACACTTCCCTCATTTTCTTTACTGCTTCTTCTATGGTGGTGGTTGCATTGTGTATGGTGAGACAGCATTCTCCATCGGTGAGATTTAACGTTCCACATACCCCCTGTTCTTTTAACAGTAACATATCTAAGGCTAATCTGTTTTGCAAAGTCATTTTAGACACCTGTTGAATCTGTACATTCATTTCCCTGAAGGCATGACTGATCCAATTGCTTAGGGCACATACCTGCCAGGTTAGATTTTCTAAGACAAATTGGTGTCTTTTAAGAGTCATATATAGGGTAAATATATCTTCTAAAATCAGAGGTGTTGTCATGCCCCAGGTACAATAATCAAATACTCAGATTCCATGCACCGCCCACTCAGGTTGCCACTTTGCTGGTGCCTTCTGTTTTGAGGCACTAAGAAATTGAACACTCTAGAAGGACACGTTGTAGGAACTCCTTTTCTGCACTGTATTCCAGCATATGGTCTCACATTAAGATGGGAATATAATTTTCCATCCGACCATCTCCACACTGTCCCCCATGGGGATGCATACCTAGCAGTAGAGCAAGTGTCCATCCTGCTGCTCCTTCCCACGCCATTCACATATGCAGGATCATGGGAGAGGGCAATTCCACAAGTTACTACCTAACTGTCCGCAATCTGGGTGTAAAGCCTTAACATTGGCAACCATGTTTACCTTCCATGCTGTGCTTGATGATAATCAGACACAATTCTTAAAGCCTATGCTATGCACAGGCAACCCTGTTGTCATGGGCAGCTGGGGACCAGGCAAGGTGTTGCAAAGAAATAGATTTGTGGGTCTTTCTTTACAAGTGAAGAACTGTTACAAGAGGGACAGTTCTCTCTCTCCAGCAGTAGCTTACTGTTTTTGTGGTGCCTTGGGGATGGCAGGAGGAGACTGGGCACTGTTAAGCAGCCATCCCTCACCGGCTCAGCATCATCAGGGAATGCAGCAATGACCCTTTCTTCCTGGCACCCCAATCTATGTCAGGTGACAAAGGAGAAAGTCCTCTTGCCTCTGGACTTGAACACAGTCGAGGCATCACTCTTCTGGGAGGTCTCATGGGACCCCATGAGAATCTTGCTTCCCCTGCCTGAGTTCTCTTCATGTTGCATATTTATCTCTTTGTCCCATTACTTTCTTCCTGTTGTGCTGAATTCTAAGAAAATACTACACTGCTCACAGCATAATTGCAAAACATCAAGAATTTATTAATTTCCAAGTAGCGTAGAGTCTAAAGTTAGGAGCTGTCTTCATGTTTCTTCATTCTCATTTTAAATCAAGCAAATCTATATACATGTTTTCAGACATCTGTATAAATTATGCAACCAAAGTCAGGGAGAGTTTCTTCTCCTGTTTACACACAGTATTTCCAGAAGCACTCAGAAAGATTCCCACGTTTCTTGTACTGTTTCCTGTCCTTGGTCAAGAAGCGGCCCAGCAAGGCAATTCGAGGATGATTTCCGTAGAAAGTCTGAAGTCAAACAGCATTAGAGAGGTTACTGTTGGATGGTAAATGTTCCCAGCGGGAAAGTACGCTCTTCACTGCCCCAACTGGTTACCCAGCCCTGTGTTCTGACCCGGGGAAGGTGAGACAGCTGCCCAGTGTGCCCTCTGATTTAGACGATGCACTAAAACTAGTCCCTGTCTGCTGCCTTTATATTTAATTCAGCAGACAAGTGAACAGGAATGATGTTCTTCATTTACCTAATGGTTCATAACAAATCTGATAATACCGTGTATGTTGTAGTGGGGAAAAAAATTACATGCAGCTAATACTGGTTAATGTACTGGCTTGGCCTGGTGAAGCTGGAAATTGGCCTTTATTTAGAAAGCTGTTTTTCCAGGGGAAAAAGTGGGGGCTTGTCCTGGTTTTGGCTGGGATAGAGTTAATTTTCTTCCTAGTAGCTGGTACAGTGCTGTGTTTTGGATTTAGTATGAGAATAATGTTGATAACACACTGATGTTTTAACTGTTGCTGAGCAGTGCTTACACTAGTCAAGGACTTTTCAACTTCTCATGCCCTGCCAGCGACAAGCTGGGAGGGGGCACAGCCAGGACAGCTGACCCAAACTGGCCAAAGGGGATATTCCATACCATATGACGTCACGCTCAGTATATAAATTGAGGGGAGTTGGCTGGGGGGCAGTGACTGCTGCTCAGGAACTGGCTGGACATTGGCCAGCAGGTGGTGAGCAATTGCATTGTACATCACCTGTTTTGTATATTATTTTATCATCATCATCATCATTATTATTATTATTATTTTCCCTTCCTTTTCTGTCCTATTAAACTATCTTTATCTCAACCCACAAATTTTACTCTCCCCCCCGCCCCAATTCTCTTCCCCATCCCACTCAATGAGGAGGGGGGAGTGAGCAAACGGCTGTGTGGTGTTTAGCTGCCTGACAGCTTAAACCACAACAGGGGTTTAGAATGAAATGCTCTGGGTTACTTGCTTGCCTTTTTTTTTCTTTTTTTCTTTTTCTTCCCCTCCCCTGCTTATCTAACTGCTAAGTGATTGCAGCTTCAAGAACACAGTGGCATACTTTAGCCTACACTGTTTACAAAGTCTGTGGATCTTAAATGATGTCTTGGTAACAATTCTGTGTAGTTTAAAATGTGGAGTCTTATTTTTCTTGTTTCAGTGACAGATGGTCATTTACTTACCTCTTTGATGTTTTCCCTTGGGTTGTAGCTGCTGGGGCTAAGACCTGGTAGAGAGGAGACATAATGAAATGTTTTGCCATTTAGAAACCGTGAACCTACATGAGTCATTCTTGTGTGCCATAATGCTACAGCTGGCAGAAGTCTTGAACTGGAATGTTCAGAGGACCAGGCAAACCCCTTTTGCTGCAGCACAGCTAGTTCTTGTGGCACACAGTTCCATCAGGATCTAGGACTCTGAAGATGCAAGCTGTACTGGCCTCTTCAGCAGGTATCTGTTATGTCTGTTGCTATTGATTCTGCACTTTCTGCAAGTATTGATGTTTTTAAGAGACTATGCTACTTTCTTTTGTCTGCTAGCTCCTTCTAGGCCAGTCTTTGCCTTGCCCTGGTTTTGCTACATGGAGGTTTCGCTAAACAAATTTGGAGACTTTTCCAGCTAGTACTGAGCGCAAGCATGGCTGCTCAGCAGGTTTCCCCAAGGTCCCAGTTAACTAAATGACAGCTGTCTGTTGCCTATGCATAATGTTGTATTTCAGTAAATAGCCAAGAATTGGGGCACAATATCTGTGGAAGCTGGACATGCAAACCATGGGCACTCTCCCATAAATTGCTGTGGTAAATCCTCACCTGCTTTGTTGTCTTCAGTCAGTGTGCCCAAGAGCTCTGGCAGAAACTGAAGCAGGGAAGTGCTTCCTAGGCTGCCCAACCGCTCCAGATTTAATCTCGAATCTTCGTCACCTGCAAATGGAAGACAACAGAAACAGGTATATAGTAAGAGTCCTTTGCTTTGAATCCCTGTTTCAGTCTGTCTCAGATGATTTCTGAGCAGGTCTGTTGGCCCCACCTGTTGAAGATTATCGTGAAACCACCAATCATCCATCCTCATTTAATGACTGTAATAGAGGATAGTTGGTGGGTTTTTTTTCCTTCCAAAGCTTTGAGAAAAGATACCTTCCTGATGTTAATCTCAGATTCTCATTTCCCTGGTAGATCTTTCTTTATGGAAGTTTTTTGACCAACAGCAGCTCCTCTCATTGCTTGGGGAACTCACAACCTAATCCTTCTGGTACCCAGCTGTAGAAAACCCAGACTTGTATACAATTTATTGGGTTTTTTTAGTCCATTTCTTTATCAACTAGTTCCTATGCTGGAGTTTTTCTATGAATAAAGACAAAACTTCCTATTCAAGGCCTATTAATCTGCTCAATTTCCCAACTATTAAATGCAATAAAATGAGTGGAAGGGCAGGAATAAATGTAGGAAATCTTAAAACATATTTGGCAGCTATGCTTCTCAGTGCATGTCAATCATCTCTCTCATTTAATGTGCATACCAATACAGATATTATTACTTTTTCTGAAACAACAGATTGCTGATACCTAATGGAATTAATTTGTATGTGCATAGAGAATTTAGAATTCTGTAACTAGCCTGTGCCCAAAGGCAGGTTGCCAACAGGAGTCCTTAGCGGTGTTATACTTGAGGTAAATAAGGCTTTTGTAATCTGAGCAGTAAATTTCATCTTTGCTAATATATAGCAGACATTCAAAATTGTGGGCAACGAGAGGGTGCTGTTATCAAACTCTAGCTGTGTGGACGAATATCGTTTTGCAGTTGCACTTTTAGATGATACTATGGAGTTTTAGTTGCTCTTACCTGCGGGGATGGGTGAGACTGTATAGCTCCTCAGTAGGGAATATACAAGAAAATAAACTGCTGAAAATAATCCCCAACGTTTCAAAAAATTGGACCAAGATCAAGAACTTGAAGACCTTGGACATCCATGTTGTTAGTTTGTTCACTGTACAAAAGGACAATTGCAAAGGACAGTGGGGATTTCAGTGTAAGACTCTGAATAAGAATGCTGTAACTTCCCTGTGCTATGTGGAGACAATTCATATCTCTAGCCTTATATTATTTTTTAATTCAGAGCAGTGTTAGCAGGTAAATTTGCTTTGAGACTTAAAAAAACCCAAAACAATCCTCTTTAATACAGAGTTCTACTTCTATCTTACCCAGCCTAGAGGCTCTTTGTGTTAGCAAGGAAGATGTAATAAGCTTAATGGATGTCTTCAAAGAAATGCAGTAATTTTTAGAGCCAGCTTGTTTCACCCTATGATGCGATAGATGTTACCCATACTGAGTCATGGTTGCTTGTAAATGCAAGTTACATAGTGGAAGGCCTGAGAAGATGCTGGCTTAGCGAGTCCAAGATTTTCAAAGCAAACTAGGGACTACTGATATCTATAAACCAGCACAACAGCTGTTGCACCTGCAAAGCAGGTAAGAACAGCCACTTTTTAATAGTCAGCTTTATGCTTTGAGTTTGATTTGCCTGTTCTTTCAGAACTTGTTTCAGAAACTCTTCCAGCACAGGTCAGGTCTGATGACAGTAACCTTCCAGACTCTGTTGTGCATTTTTACTGAGCCATTTCAGTCTTGACTTATAGTATAATTTCAAACTTTGAGGACAGCTTTTTCAAGCAAAGATTTATTCTTTCACTGGATTGAATGGAATCTGCATTAGTGCAAACAAATAGCATGCTCAATACATTGCTATTTTTGTAGTGTAAGACAGACTTGCCTGTTCTTGTTCTAAGTAGGACTGCATTAATCTTTGCAGTAGGTTTCCCCCTTTTTAAATACAACTTCAGTTAAACATAGCTCATTTTAAAGTGTAGCAAGAGGAGAGACTGTACAGCAAAGTTTCTTGCGCATTTCATTGCGCAATGCCTACTAATGCTGCTTCAAAGACAGACGCTGTATATGCCAGCTTGCATTCAGTGCTAGAAGGCTCAGATACCTTTGTCTCCTGGATCTCAAAGCAGCAGGAAGAAATATTTAGGGCACCCAACCTCCTCCCCATTTTACAAGACTAGCACCCACTGATGATGTCACT
>NW_008823870.1:131904-133266 GCF_000699105.1 Pygoscelis adeliae | reverse complement strand
AGCACAGATAAAGGCCCCTCAGAAAGCATACCTGCTTCTCTTCTGGTTTTACTGCTCCAGCCCCTGCTTTATCACCATTAAAATCAAAAGACTCTTACCTGAGAGTTGGTAAGACATCTCACTGGCGTTGGTGATGGGGAGAGACGAGAGAGGACAGGAGAAGCTGATAATAATGAGACAGCAGAATACCAGCTTATGCATCTTTGCTGTGTTGAGTATATTTCGGCTTTGTCTACCCCTGTAATTCAGAACTCCTGTCTGACTGTTGCCTCTGCTCCCAGTTTCACCCGTTATATAGCTGCTCATGACCTCATAAATATCATCATGTTCTCTCCCCCCTTCAAAAAAAAAAATCCAATGAATTTATTGCCCATTGATTCTAAATGGAAACCACTTTGCATTGATGTAATTTTTCAAGGTAACAGTTCATAGACAATAAATTTACTGTCTTATAGCTTGGTGTACAAAATGGATATTATATCAAACCAAGCACAGTAAAGTTTATAAATCTAGCATTAAAAAAAAAGTAACTTCCAGTTATAAATCATGAGTTAACAAAAGAGTTAGACGTTGGTTGAAATGACCAGGGCAATAAGACAGCTGATTTATGAGCCTTAGCAGGCTTGACGCAAAGCATCTGATATGAAATGCACTTTTTTTTTTTCCTTTTGTGAGATGGATGGATGTGTTGTGTTGTATTTGGGGTTCTTGTGCCAGAAAAAGTAAAAGGGAAAGGGAGTTAAAATATCTAGTTAATTTACAAAGAGAATGTTAGGGGAGTTAATTTTTTTTTTCCTTGTAGCATTTCACATCTATTTATTTGAGAAGACCTCATCCAATGTTGCCCTAGAGAATTGTCTTGGCAGAGAAAGTACAGCTTCCATCTGCAGACTTGCTTGGTACATATAAACTACTTTGGTCGATATTAAACACAGGTCCCTCACTAGACTGAGAGACCCTTTTCCATTTCACTTATCTTTTTTTTTTTAACTACTTAATTCTGTGTATGCTAGCTAGTTTTTTTTCCTTGTTTGCCTTTTGCTTTTATTTAATGCTAACACAGTAGTTGCCATGTGTAATCTCATAACTTTAGTCTTTATTTCCCTCCATCTAGCATATTTTGTCTCTCTACTTACAATTTCATTTTTCATATTAAGGAGCAAGGACTGACTGGACTGGTCCCTCATCTTCATTCTCTATGAAGTGTCATATCCAACTGTATAGAGCCTTGAAAATAAAAAAATTTCTTTCCTTTAGGCGGTGAGAAGATTATGCCTGTTCAGGTTCATAAATAAATTGAGGTTCGGTCATTTTCTTTCCTGCCTCTCTAATCAAATGTTTGTGCCTTCAAATGCTCTTCAA
>NW_008823870.1:131212-131867 GCF_000699105.1 Pygoscelis adeliae | reverse complement strand
AACTGCATGATAATTGTAAGTTGAAAAAGGAGTGAGCTTATCTGCTTCCTTTTTCCTTTATTAACATTTCCTGTTGAAGATCAATTTTTATATTATAAATTCTGTGGCTCCTAGGACTAATTTCAAATTAGCTATATCGGTCATCTAGAACAGATATATTTCTGCTGCAGGTCTAATTCAAAGAGAGCATGCCCCACACATGCATGGTTAACAGGTTGTCCAGAAAAGCTGTGGACTCTGTGAATCACAGAATGGTTGAGGTCGGAAGGCACCTCTGGAAATCATCTAGTTCTAACCCCCTGCTGCTCAAAGCAGGGTCAGCCAGAGCAGTTTGTCCAGGAGTGTGTCCAGTCAGGTTTGAAGGATCCTGTTTCAAGGATGGAATGGGACAGAATTTCAAAACTAAGCTAGACAAGGCCCTGAGCATCCCCATATAAGTCCAAATGCTCTGCTTTGAGTGCAGAGGTGGGGAGTGGGAGGGGTGAGAGAGGACCTTCAGAGATCCTTCCAACCTAAACTTTTCTATCATCCTGTGTGTACAGAGAAGTCTAGTATTGACTTACAGAACACATGCTGCAGGTGTACAAATCCTGTTTCTCTGGACTTCTCTTTGCTGAAGTGAGTGGATATGACAAAATAATTTCTCTGTGGAATT
>NW_008823870.1:114634-131191 GCF_000699105.1 Pygoscelis adeliae | reverse complement strand
CATACTTACTGAGACAAGTAAGTAGCTAGAGAGGAATTCTCTCTCCCCATCTGAGTCACGCAACTCTTCGTTCCAAAACTGCAGACAGTAATTAGGTCTGATTTGATGCATGATCTCACTGTTGGTGCTGGATGCTCTGTACAAATGCTTCTCCTTCAGTGAACTATCAATGACAATGGCATTATCAGTATTCACTCTGAGCATCCTCCAAGGAAAGCTAATGAAGCACTCTTCACAAGCAGCTTATGTCCTTTGTCTTCTCTCAGGGAAGACTCAGCCTTTTAGAGCCATCATGAAGTGCGTCATGTGGAAGTTGGGCAACTTGCCCGCAGCTTATTGCCTTTACTCAGATTTGAAGTTGTCACTCAGACCTTTTTCCTCTACCAAAATGTCAAAGGCATTCTCCTCAGGGGACAGTGCACACGTCATCGTGCAAAGCAAAGAAACAGCTCACCCTAAACAAAGGTACAAAACCCTGAATACATGGGTGAGGGAAGTAAATGTGAATTGCACTTTAAAAACTTGGAAATTGATTTGCAAGAAACACTTTTAATTATTATCAAAACTTCTATTTTGTGGGAAAACTTTTTAAAGTTCTTATTTATGCTAATAGACTTGCTTTCAAGTGCTTCAGTTTAAAATAGCAGGGCAGCAGTAGTCCAGATAAATTACCAAGCAAACTCTGAGTAGTAAGTGTATGTTATGCTATCATAAAAGATTATCCTTAATTATCAGAAGAAAAAACTATTCTTAGTTTAAAATTATGGCTTGTGAAGAATAAGTTGCTAATGAAGTCAAGAAAACTTAAAAAAAAAAAAAAAAAAGACACAACAAAACCAACCAAAAACATCCCCAAAAATTATCTACCTTCTGAGCAAAATAGTAAGGATGAAATCTAATCTATGATGCAAAAGTTCTTTCCCCTGTTTTAAAGTGCTTTATGATAATTCAGCACGAGTTGTTATTTTAGTCAAGTATTGCGACAGTTGACAAAAGCAGGAATTTCAGAGATGATGTGATTTAGCAGTAGCATTTGTATGAGGGACTTTTTCCTAGGATATAACTTTTGGTATAACTTTTTGGCTTGAATTTAGTTTGCATGAAGAGGAGGTGTGCAGTAGAATGTTTTTGTATCGACACTGTAATTACAGATAAGCTTATTATTATATAAATGTCCAGTTCTTCCTTGAATTTTACTAGAACTTTTAACTTAACATCTTGTTTCAATGAGTTATATGTGTTGGCTGATGTGAGAGAAAAAATATTTGTAGTGTTATTTACTTCCCTGCTAGGGTCTATCATATCATTTAGGGGTTTGGGGGTTTTCGCTTTGATGTCACTGCTGGTTTAGCAGATATCCGTCCTCATTAATACCTAAGAAGTTAACTTTAACTTAAAATTTCTCATTTTAGCTAATGATTCAGCTTTGTAACATGAGTAGTAGATCTATTTTGCATACTGGAATAGCTGCCTTGTGAGATCCTATGTGCAATAAGGTTTTTCTCCTGCCACTAGCTTACATTGCCTTACATATACTCTGCATTTTAGAGTCTACTGAAAATAGCCTGTTGGGAGACTCAGCGGATCAAAGGAAAAAACTAACTGTAATCTTGGGCTGTTAATTTCCATTTTTGAAGATGCTTCTGCCCACTGTGTGCGAACTGTAATGTAGCGCATGTGGTGTATTTGGGTGCACACAGTAGTATTTCTATCTTCTGAATTTCTCTCAAAAGTTATGTAGGATCTCTTGAGAGGTTCTGACCTAGTTTTTCTTGTTCTGTGGTGGGCTGAAGATGCATAAGTGAGTATGTGTGCTTAACTGAACACATACCTCCACGTAAATGAAGATGGCAGGTCCCTAGGCCTTTCTGAAGATATTTTGTTTTGCTACAGAGCTGGCAAGTGGTCTAAAAATTCTCTAGTACAGGATCACAGCTGCCAAAACATTGCTCCTTTGTAGTATAGTTTCCACCAGTTTGGGGGGAAAAAACCCTCTTGATTTTTGGCCCTGCTGGGCTGGCACACTGTAGTCTGGGTATATTCTCCAAGTGAAGCTTGACAAACTGGTCCTTAATTCCCCTGTCCTCTCAGCACTACAGAATTAGCAAACTGCAGCTTCACACTGTTTGACATGAAGGAAAGTAAGTCTGGCATGACTGGCGCTTGGAAATATAGCACATCGATATCTTGTGGGAATCAGATTCTGGATAACGCAGCCGCAAACAGAGGAACAGAGACCAGATCTTGAAATAAGGTTTCTTCCACAAAAAATGTAATGGAACTAACTATGCAATTACAGTTTATTTTTAAAACTGAAATTATGAGAGCAGACGGTATAAGGAAAGAGAGGAACACTTCTGCAGCAAGAATGGAACTTTCTCTTTACCTTTCTCCTGCTATCCCAAGGTATCCCAAATAATCTGTTCAACCCTAATAAGAAATTATGATCTGGACAAAAGCAGAATAAAAACTTAATTATCTCATTTTTCTAGTCAGCACACTGCACAGAAAGGAGTACAAAGCAGCATTG
Organism: Pygoscelis adeliae; assembly: GCF_000699105.1. Taxonomy (NCBI): domain Eukaryota; kingdom Metazoa; phylum Chordata; class Aves; order Sphenisciformes; family Spheniscidae; genus Pygoscelis; species Pygoscelis adeliae. The sequence goes on along the minus strand of NW_008823870.1, from coordinate 128,661 downwards.
CTGAAAGGCATAGGCTGTTAGTCAGTGACTGTCCTTTCTTACACTCTCATTTCATCAGTCCCAGCTATAGAGCAAGCTGGAGACTTGGGCTCATTTTCTTCAGAGGTGCATGTCTGCTTCTGCAACACTGCTGCACTTGGAACCAGTAAAAGTTTCCAATTTGGGCTTCTTTGTTGCAGAGAAGTCTGTTGTGGGGCATTTGCAAGGCACAGTACTGGATTTTCCGAGACCTTCCAATAGTCCAGAGTAGTCCAAATCAGCTCTGATCCTAGACACAGTGCGCCACGCCTTTCCTTCCTGGTGTGGGGAGCGTGAAGAGAGAGCACTGCTGAGAAAGAACAGGGGTAGGTGGATACATTTTCCTACTTGGTTTTCTGAACAGGGCTAGATGAACTTTTGGGCGGCTGTATTTTTTAACAGCTAGCCAGCGTGCCTCGACCGGTAACAGGTACCTTGTTTTCTCAGGCGAGAGAAGAACCCCTCCCTCTCTGCCCGCGCTGGCTTGGTCCCTCGGTGGATTCGAGGGGGCTGATGATGGAGTCGCTGGCCCCCCCGCCGGGTGGCGCGGGCCCGCCTCCGGAGAGAGGCCGGCCTGCCGGGGAGCGGGCGCTGGGCTGCGGCCCGCTGCGACGGGCGGTGGGTGGGCTGTAGGCTCCAGCCTTGCAGGAGAGAACGAAACTGGGGGAAAGTCACCGTGCGGTGTGTGCTTGGTTTTGTTGGGTTTGGGTTTTTTCCCATTTTTCTCTTCTGAAAAAGGTTTTATTTCTCTTCCCTTCTTGCATACATATACGCTTCTCAGCTAAAGAACTCTCTTACCTTCTTTTGAAGAATGATTAAATAAGGTCAAGGGGCTTTTACTCTGGAGGAAGTATCCATACAGTGTATTCCTTAGACGTTAGTTTTTCTTGAGTCGCTTCACTGAGAGGAGTCCGCATCACTGCTGGTATTGGAACTGCATTGGAAGCCCAGTCTACTAAAGAGCACCACAACAATCATGTGGATCAAAGTAAAGCGGACAATTGGGTCAGGACAGAGTCTTCACTCTTGAATGGCTCTTGTATGAAGAGTGTCATGATCTGCTCTGCTTTCTCATTTACTATGACCATCTTTTTCCTTCTTCTAATGCCTTTGCTATCTTGGCATTTCTAGCAGCAGTCAAGGTTTCTTCTCATGTTAAGAAGCTTGGAAGGCCTGCCTTTGTTATCTGGCTTAACTCTCTGAAACCACAGCTAAAGCATTTTGTGCAGGATTTTGACCTTCATGGGGCTTTTATGTAGCAGCCCCTTTGTTAGTCCTTTCTTACGCCTTGTTCCATTCCATGTACTAGTTTACCTTTCTTCTCCCTTCCTGCTTGTGCTCTTGTTACAGTCCTGGCACTGTTCCTCTGTCTGCAGTGCTCAGCCTTGTCTGTCTCTTTGCTATAGGTGGAAGTGCAGGGAGTGGAAAGAAAGAAGGAGCTTTTAAAGGGAGGGTCCAGGAAGGCGCTTGCAGGACTCGGTCCTTTTTTCGGCCTCAGCACAGGACCATGGACAGGGAACGGAGGGTGACACTGGGTGCTGCTGGAGCCCTTGTGGCTGTGTAGGCACAAGGCAGTTGCTGGTTCTATTTATGAAGTATGAATTAATGAATATGCCGAATATTCATGTGTAGTGTATTATGTTGATGGCTTTTTTTTTTTTTTTTATTACTAACTGTCTTCTAGTTTGGTGAGAAAATGGATGTTCTCAGCAAATAGAGCTATGGAGCTTAGCATTGCTTTCTGTTCCCCTCCATCCTTGAGCACATAAGCTTGTTCACATCTCTGCCTCCCTGCAGTTCTGGTCTCAAGAGATCCTAACTTCCAGTCAGCCTTGGTCCTGTCCCTTCTGATCCATGTTCCCAGGTTGTCTGATAGCATCTGTAGGGATGAACTTAGCAGTGGGGAATAGTTGCCAAACTAAATACCCAGTAATGTTGCTATATTTGTTCTCAGGATGATTAGCTGGATGATCCCCATCAGCTATGGTCCTTTGTAACTGAAAATATAGTGTATTATGTTGATGGCTTTTTTTTTCTGAAAATGTTTAAATAACTGGTAGGAACCAAATACTACTTTTTGTATATTTTGTAATGACAACATTATTCAGAAATCAGTTTTAATTTGGATAGGCATTGAAACAGAACCCTTGCTCATTGTAGAGCTGAAAAGCATGAAGGAATAGCCCTATGCTCTGAGGACAAGATAATAAAAACTATAGGTTGATATATATCTTGACATTGCAGGGGGTTCATATAAAACTGCTAGATCATTTTTTCTGCTAGTGTCCATCACTATAGTATCTCAGCACAGATCATACAACTTTTATTTTATTATGATTTAATTAAATCGATTTTTGTCTGTCTGCCAGAGCAAAAGCACAGGCTGGAGGCCTTGAGCATGGCATGAAGATGTGTATGTGGTCTAGGGGATATATCAGGGAGCAATACTAGCTGAGATAGTTTTGGGGATTGTCTTGGAGAGAAGGAATAAAATTTTGTGCATGCTATGTGTCTATAACAGTTTTTGCTACAAATGATGGGAACAGCCATGCTTGAATCTTCTATCAGAGGCAACTGATTTGCTACAAAACAAAGCTCACAAATGCACAAGCTTATGTTCACTGTGGATGATTAAGTAGCATGATCCTTTAGAAAAACAGCCAAACACAGTGCAGGCTTAACAGTACCCTTCTGTCTGTGTACATTACAGTACAGAGATACAGACCTTATGAAACATAATTGAATGATTACCTTTGTTTTTGTTTGTAGTACTATATAATAACCTGCCTTTTTCTGCAACTGTGGATTGTGTGTACCTTGTATTCCTGTATATTCACAGTAGTGAATGCTAGGGTATCTTTGTATCTTTGGACTTTTGCATAAGTACTGTTGTTATATAGAATATATGTATATTCATCATTTTTGCAGCAGTGGATATTGTATTTTTCTTTCTAAAACAATAGCACAGTCTTCCTGAGGTTTAATTTAGGTTGTAATAAGAAATTATCAAGCTAATCCTGCTGCAGAGCTAGGTGACTGCTGCATACTATGACATTTTCACTCTTGTTCTGTTCTTAAACTTGGACCACTCTTTTTTTTTGTTAAGTAGATTATTGAGGTTTTTTCCATACAAATTATTGTCCTGGAGCCTGCCCACACAGACATCTGTACAGCTGAGGATTTAAAGAAATGAACGTCAGCTTTAATATGTCTGTCTCCTAAGGCTTCAAATGCAACTTCTAAAAAGATGGTACTTCTAATGTCAAAAAGGGAAGCAGCAATACCCTGCTGATTCTTTTCTTAGTAGTTTGGATGATGGGGTGGGCAGGCCAGGCTGTTATCTTGCACTTTTTCTGGCTCAAAGTGAAGAAGTGCAGAAATACTAAAGCAGCGAATTGCGAGAAATGAATGAGGCATAAGAGTTGTCTTACAGATTTCCCTGCTTGAGACTACTTCATGCTCTGTTAATTGCATGGTGCTCTGCCTCATTAGTTTCTTGTTACAAACCATTTTATCGGAAACTTATTAAGATTTTGCTATCTCTGAAGATGGTGCCCTGTTTCATTTTCTAAAAGAGCAAAAGGATAAGGGCTTGCATCTACAGTGGGGATGGAACAAAGGCAATTTTGTCAGAGGTGTCCTTACGCTTTTCCTTTCTTTTTTTCTGTCCAGATTTTCACTTTTCACCTTTGGTGTACACATGTTCTTCCTGTTTTTACCACAGAGGCTTAGGATCACTTATCACTCTAATATCCACAACTGATATTAGAGGACAAATGTCAGGTAGTTCTGTAGAAGTTCAGTGCCGTGGGCAGGAGCCACTGACTAATTAAAGAGGTATCCTAATAATCATTGGCATTTAACTGTCCTACTTAGCGTAGGCAGTAAATAAATGGCTCACAAAAGCAGATTTTAATTTTTTACTTTGCTTTCCAAGTGCATAATCCCTTTAATCCTTCACTACTTGGAGTTCTTTTGTTAATTAAATGGAATCTCTGCAGGCTCGGTGATTCACATTTCAGGACAAATACGTGTACTTAACAGGGAGAAAGTTGGCATAAGTCTCACTGGGCAACTTGAGGTTTAAAGTGGTTCTTTCAAGGTTATTTTTGTAAATGAATGTGTGTTTCTTGGCAGTCAGCCGTGTGGAATCTTCCCTTCACTGTTTAAGAGATGGATTCCAGTTTATCAAATAATTCCCGGTGCAAACATTAACTGATTTTCTCTGTGATGACTGACTGACTTTCTGACTGATCTTGACTAGAGTGGAAAGCTGTCCCTGGGAACAGCTGTCCCTGGGGATGGGAGTGATCAACAGGAGTAGGAATTAACAAAGGTGAAGGAAGCAGATATCAGATCTTTGTCTTCTGATTTGGCAAGTTGAATGTTTCTTGCTACACTGGAACGAAGTAATGGGAGCAAAATCCTCTTTCCTGCAAGAATTCCCAAGGCAGATTTACAATATAAGAGAGTTCTGAAGAGCAGTTGCTATTTAGCCTGTTACTCCTTTACTACGTATGCATTTTTTTATGAGTAAGGCTTGTAACAGACAGGACCAACTGGTTGCTTCTGAGCAAAGTCTGCAGAAGAGATATGGAAATAAGAAAAATCCACCTGTGCATGGAAGCGTATCGTTTCCATGCTTGGAAGAGTGGGATTAGGACCTGTATCACAAGGAAAGGATATATATCTGATGTGCTCGTTCTAGCACAGTCCTGTCTTTTCTCCCTGTGGTCTTGCTGCCAGCTGTGTAGCTCCTTTCTTCTAATGTGCAGAAGAACCATCTGGTTAAGAAGAACCCTCATATAGCAGGAAGTGAAGGATATGTAAGACCAGGAGAGGAAATGCTGCAGATCTTTGCAAAGAACAACACTCAATCTAGCTTTTAGATGCCCTTTATGTTCCTGCTCTCATTCCTTCCATTTCTCCACTAGTCCTTGTGACAATCCTCCTTCCTTAAGCTGGAGAGGGTGATGGGGGAGGTATTTCTGGCTGTTTGTAACTGCTCAGCTGTATTTTTGGCCTTTTCAGCTGAGGAAGTGGGTTGCTTTACAAAGCATAGAGCATGCATACAGTATCCTATCCCAGGACCCGTGTAGCTTTTCTAAAAATCATCTACAAGACAAGCAGGAGTTATGCTTAGAAGGAAAGAATCCATTGCCAACCACCATCTGTGGAAATAGGATAGTGCAGGAAGCCTCCAAAGCCTTCTTCATTTACTACTCATTTCTGCCACCATACTAATGTTTTATTTACATGATGATCTCTTTCTGTGTCATGAGGAATGACTGGAAGAAGGTGCAGAAACAGTTATATAGGGTAGGATAATTAGTACTGCCACAGCACAGTAAATACTTTTCCTGTTCTGTAATTCCCTAAGGCATATTTAATCACTCTTGAAAAGCACATAAATGTTACGTGTTACAGCCTTGCTGTTCCGTGTGAGAACTATTCTGATCATAGCCTACCCTATTGATGAGTGCAGACATAGTGCGATGCAATGACAAGAGAATATGTCACTGTCATATCTGCTGAGTAGAGTGCCTGTTCAGATTTCTAAATCCTTTAACTCTGAGTTAAAGAAAAGAACAGCAGCTTCCTTTTCTCTTATAGAACTCATAAGTTTGAACCATCAAGCATTTTCTGTGGTTACACCTCTACCTCTATAAGGTAATACACTTATTGAGGTGTACCACAGCAAGTCAAAAAGATGCATTATTAAGGGTGGCTGTAAAACTGATAATGTAAATCGGGGGGGGGAAATCTCTTTGGCCTTCTGGTGAGACTGTAGCTTGGTAAGACAACTGTGGTGCTGAACTGTAATGTTGCAGCTCCTCTGGAGTCAATAATGTTTCCTCCCACCACTCCTTTCATGTACCTGTTCACTGTATTTTCCATTCTAGCTTAAGAAAAATATATTATGCTTTAGATACTTCGGCAAATTTTGCTTTAGGCATGTATGTACATTTTCTTCAGAATTGTGTTCTACTCTTGCAAAGTTGCTCTAAAATTTATATAAAGGTGCACTGAGTAAAAGTAGCGTGATACCTTTTTTTTTTTTTTTTTTTTTTTTTTTTTTTTTTTTTTTTTTTTTTTTTTTTTTTTTTTTTTTTTTTTTTTTTTTTTTTTTTTTTTTTTTTTTTTTTTTTTTTTTTTTTTTTTTTTTTTTTTGCCTGCTTACAGGCCCGTATAGTATTCTCTTCAGGTTAAATGGTTTATACTTGTTCTAAATGGAAAGTATCAAAATATCAATGCTGTGAATATTAGAAGGATTTTTTTAAATATATAAACATTTCTCAAGTCTGTAGTGTTGTAGCTAAAGGCAAATTGTATCTTTCACCACTCCATCCACCTTCCTCTTTTTTTCCAGAATTGCGTTTGTTCTAAACCTGCTGAAATGCCTGTGTACAGGAGAAAAGTGAGCTCATGTAACCTAAGATTTTGTTTAAAACTGACTTAAAAGGGTAACTCAGGCATTTTATTTCAGTTTTGAAATGGCTTGTTTCAGTTTGGATTTATGTAAACCGAGAGTAGATTTAACAGGATTAAGATACACCATGGTAAGTCATCCTTAAATTGAAGTAGGTGTCTTTGTATGGGGTTTTGCACCTGCTAAATCAAATAAAACCTCTCTTATTTTCTCAATGCAAACAGGTTAGACAAACAGGAGAGATTTTCCCTGATTTCAGTGGGTGTTCAGCTGGTGTGTTTTTCCTTAAAATATAATCCAGTTTGCTTCCGAGTATTGCAGGAATAGTCTGCTGCTTTAACTGGCAGGCACCCAGGATCTAGAAGGTGAAAGGAAACATAGTAGGGTGGTATCATAACAAACTCTTGCCAAATTGAGGTTAGAGGGAATTTCCATTTTCTTTGTAGATGGTATTAAAAGTTCTTATTTACAGTGAGGGCAATGACGGTATCCAACAGCGTTTTTCGTGCCAGTTCCAGGGATAGAAGGTCGCTCGGCCATCTGTTCATGATGCACAGCTAACACAAAACCTGTGGGATGGAGAACCTCCTTTGACAGCCTCTGAAGAAAGCACTGTGTCAGGGAAGGCTTGTTCGTAGCCAAGGGAGGAACTGAGGTAGCACTTGGTGATAGAATAGGACTTTATCTAATTTTAATAGTGAAACTTACCTTGACTTTTTATCACCTGTTTAAAATGCAAGCAGAGTGGTACAAGTTGTCTGTTTAATACTATCTATCTCCTATGTGTTAAGTCTCTTCAGAGTGGACTGTCTCCTGTAGAGATTTTCGCATGATTAGCATTAGTATCAGAATGACTGTCAGAGAAGACTATGCTTCTCTCCTATGAAGGATCTGGTAGAAAGACTGAAAATAGGAAATCATATTCTGCTTTTAAGAAATGATATGATGTTTATATGTTTGAGAGGAGCTATTACAGTTTCAGAGTCTCTATCATCCAGAAGTATCAGGCACAGAAACGCACAAGTGTGCCTGTAGGAGAGAGAGAGGTGAGAGACAGAAAACCTTTTGCTATGAACCTTTTGCTTTCCTTAGCCACACAATTCTTGCAAGAAATTATGAAGCCAAGACATGCGACAAACACCGTTTTAATTACTGATGCCAGTTACTGTGCCAGGAAATGGTGCTGGTTCTGGAAGCAATAAAAAAGCAGCAGGCTCCCCTGCTTAAACTTATCTTTAAAGAGGGTTCGTCTCCTTTTTCCATGCCTTCAGAACTCTGCCTGACATCACCCGGGCCTCTGCACACAGTCTGGCTAAGAGCATGCTGTCTGACTTCCAAGAAAAACAAATGGCAATGCAAAAAGCTTGCATCTGGCCTGTTACCTCATCCTCGGCCACCTGGGCTGCTTGAGAGTCGTCATGGCATTCCCTGTTCCTTTTTCTTGCTACATAATAAATTAAAAAGACTGTTGAGAAAAGAGACATTCACAGAAAGCAGACAACGCTTAGAGGTCAATGAGTTAGAAGGACTGACCTGCATTATTTCTACGTGAACTGGTAGGTTTCTTCAGGTTATTAAAGAATCTGTATGTTCAATAAAAGCTCCCTGTGAAGCCAAGATGCACATGATCTATCAATTATTTTTCATCACCAAAAAATACTTCTTTTTCCACAGCCCTGGTTCTGAATTACAGACAGTCAGGCTTTACTCCTTCTTTCTGCCTTAATTACCAATAATCAAAGATACATAGAGCAGTTTCTTCCCCTTTACCCTTGCTGGATGAAGGATTTTAGAGTGTTCAACATGCACGCAGAAAGGCTATCATCCTCTGTGTTAAGAAACAGACAAATTCAGCTACAAATTCTGCTCAGGAAAGCTAGTAGAAGCTGAATTCTGATGACAACATTTCTTTTAAGCTAGTCACTGATGATCCCTAAATCTTACTGTGCAATGTTTTTACAAAAGCTTGAGAGAACAAAACATTCAAAAAACTGCGTGTGGCATCCTGAGTGACTTAGATCAGATGCCTGCACCATTTCTGCTTCTGTGACTTGTATAGTAGCTACATGTCAACTACCGATCTGCACATTATCTAGCTTTGACTGAAGTTTTATTAGCTACCATGGATTTTTTCAGAAGACAAAAGAATAATTTAAAAAGGAAAAAAAGGAAGTTATAAATATGTGGGTTTTTTGCAGATGCAAACTTCCGAACAAACTTAATTGACAAGTACTGCCTATTGCAGTTTCATAACATACTGCCAGAAGTTTTACAGCTGTGTCTGCTACATGCATAATGAAAAGGAGGATTTAAGCGAGTTCTTTAGTACTTTTAAATAAAAATATCTATTTATGTGGGGTCTAGAATGGGAACAAGCTTCTAATACATTTGTTCTATGTGATCACTGTGAAGGTGCAAATTACACAACACACAAGGAATTTATGTTCAAGGAAGTGCATGATTCTATGGCTATAATTTGAGTTCTTTATAGAAAGCCACAATTCACAGAACTTGAATATTGTCTAAATCTGAAAACTCCTAAACACTCCAACTATCTTAGTATTAACAGTGCTGCTTTTGTTATGAACTGTAATGTCCTGCTCTGCTGCTTAGCGGCAAAACAGATTAATTCACCTGTATTTATTTTCAGTTCTGTGATGACCACCTAAAATGCAGCACTGCTGCCAAGGCATTCTGGTAGCAAGCAAGCACCGCAGTCTGTAGTGTAAAGTGCCCCAGTCTTCCCATTGCATTTGTACCACGATTTATTTCACTTCTGAAAATAACCTATCTTTCAGTCTTTGCTTTCAGGGCTTCCAGGTTCTTATTTATAAACGTATCTGCTTTGTAGATGTAATTGAAGTATTTCACGGGAAGTACAAACTTAGCCAGCTCTTACTCTGCTTCTGTGGCCAGATGATGTGTGCTGTTGTGAAATACAGGCATATCTGCATATGTTTGACAACAGACTCTTGTGCCAACAAAATCTGTTTTATCATTAATTCAGGCTTCTACACTCTCAAATGACAGAAGTCATGGGTAGAATTATTCACATAATCCTTTGATTGAAAGGAAGATTGCTCCTGACATTTTATTCAGAATGTATTTTCTTTCTGTGAATGACTATCCCTTGAAACAGTCCAGAAAGCCAATTTTGGTGTAAATGTGTCCCTTATTCTCAGAAATCAGTTTGCACTCACTTAGGATTTTTTTTTTTCCTCCACAGGCTTTGTTTTGATTCATGGGAATTTTATGCCACTCCTGAAGCTTCAGTATAAAACAGCAAAATCAAACTGTCTGGAAAAAGTGTTGCAATGAGCACCTCATTGTTCAGTAAGTAGATTTACTTCTGCTTCAGGCACAGAAAAGGAAAATAAGGGTTTTGCACTGTCTTTGGAACATTTCAAAATATATGCAGAATGCACTAACAAAATGTAAAACTCCAACTGGCATCTCTTTTTCCAAGGAGAAAACACTAGATGTATTGAGTTTTTACAGGATCTGTATGTTAATTCTCATGTCTTATGTGTGGATTAGAAACTAGTCACAAGCAGAATTATTTTATCCTGTTCTAAGATTGTCCACTGGTGCAAAGGTTGCTCTTTGATATATAAATAGATTGGTGGCTTTTCATGTGTCCTGTCCATGTCTTTTAAGTTTGTGAACCTCACGTACCAGTCACTTAGTTCTCATGGTTGAAAGTACTAAGAGAGGAGAGGAGACTTGGGCTAGGGATAAAAAGAGATTTATTTAAATATACTTAACCTCACAGTTCAGGTTTTGGTATGACATTTCTTTTTTCACATACTGTTTTATATTTAGTTGTATAGAAGTTTATCAAAATGTGTAAGTGTGGTTCGGTGAAAATAATCTGCTATTGTAATCTTCTGCTGAATGGAGAGATGGGCTGTCATTCTTCAAACACAAGAATAACATTCTCTAAGTTGAAATCACATAGAGTAGAAAATCACCCTTTATATGACATATTGGTGGGTTTTCATTCTATTTTTTAATAACATTTACTGAAGAAATAAAATAAAATACTTGGTTTTGTAAAAGGTTAAAAACATTATTGCAAATGCCATGTCTCAAACATGGGTTTACTTTTTTCTCTTCAAGACCAAAGTAACAGTAATTGATCAGAGTCAGATACAGTGTCTGAATGTTACAATCTTTCCAACCTCAGTTACAAAAATAGTACCAGAAATGTATCACATCTACATATACCACATCTGCAATGTACATAATATGTTTACATCACCTAAAAGATCAAAGTTGAATGATGTGGGACTGAAGGTGGTGCAGTCCAGCTGCACAGTAACATCTATTTCTAAGATCAAGTCAACCACAGCTTTTCTCAGTGTTTCCACTGTCTTTCTTAAGCCAATCGGTGTAATACAACAGCAGATGCAAGCTATTACGAAACACTTTGCAGCTCTAGATTTTTATGGCTTCCTCCCTCCTACATGTAAGAAGGTGTGCAGTGGTCAGGCCGCGTGTCTGTTTCTAGGGCTGACGGGATCTGAAATGAGGTCTATCGATATTTGCACACAAAACCCAAGACTGTTGGGTTTGAGCCACGCTTTAGGAGGAGCTGCAGTTCCAGACTCAAGAGGATGCCTGGTAATGGTAATAGAGACCATGAATGTCGCATGTGGCTCTATTATGTGCTACAGCGTCTATTATGTCCTTTTCAGCGTCAAATGCTTTCAAACTGCATGTAAACTATGGCTCAGGCACCATTTATAAGAGGGACCAGAAAGCCATTCTGCCCTTCTATTACTGCTTTTAAGTGCAGTACTTCTTTCTATATGTAGATCAAGTACCACTTCTTAGAAATAAGATTCCTAGTCCTAGAGGAAGAAAGTCAGCAAACTAGATCTTTTTATTTATTTATTTTTATTTTTTTTACGAGATGGAAAAGATGCACTTTTTCCTCAGTGGCTAGGCTATTTAGCACTCTGAAATTCACAGATTCTGATACCCTCTCTATTTATGTAACCAGGTTCTTGTTCTGTGTTCCAAAAGGAAATTCAAATGTGGTTGACCTGTACAGTCCAATTCCTAGTTCACCAAAAGATCTCTGAATTCTGTGGATTTGCCACAGTCCTGATATTCACCTTGTTCTTCCTCAGGAAAGCGGCAGCTGCAGGCATCATCTTCCTGAATTGACTGTTCAGGTGTGGTATGCACTAAAGAAAAAGATTAAATGTTCACTTTCTGTTGTATTTATTCAGCCATCTCTTATCACCCTTCCTCAGTCACAACTGCAGGAAGTCAGCAAGAAAAATTCTTCCAGATGATTCAATAATCTGAAATTATTCCTCTACAGCATGTACATCTGATAAAACTCATTTATTACACTTTGTTCTTCCTAATGCAACTGTTTGCTATAGGAATGAAAGGAAGACCAACATGGAGTTGTTAGATTTTTGGATTAATGCTATTGTCTCCCGTATTCAGAACTACACTAGAAGATCAAGCCCTTATCGCTAGGAAAGGGGAGAAGAAGAGGGGGGGGGTGGGGGGGAAACCAACCCCAAACAAAAAATCCTGGCTGTAAACTATGGTGGATGCAATTCCACCTCATCTTTGTGCTGAACTCTTGAGCTTCCCCAGGGCTTACTAGCTCTCAGAGGGCAGTGCTGGATTCAGGCTGACTCTGCATCTGTGTAGCAGTACATCCTGACTGATATCCCCTCTTTTACTGCAGCCAAAGTGCGAAGATGCTCACTCCAGGCCATGCATACTGTTTCTGAGCAGACAGAACTGGAAAGTGCTATTGCCATGCATGCCAAGGATGGTACTTGGAAGTAATAAACAGAACTGACCCTTAATGGGATCAGCAAGGCTCAGCTGAGCTTTTTCACCTCCCCATGAATACTTCACTTCTATGAATATGCATGCAGTTAACCTGCAATGTTGCTAGAACACCCACAGGTAATTAAGTGCTTTCTGCAATAAAAATTCCAAAACTGTTTTCCTTTCAGTTGTTGTTTCTGACTTACAAGGCCAAAAAATGAAGCTATCTGCAACTCTCTGTGAAAGATACTTAAAAACCTGGATTCTTGATTTCTGTCTAGTTTCAAAAAGATAATTTGAATTGAAGAGTGTATCTATCTTACTTTTCTTGAAGACAGCATGTAGTTTCTTTTTCTGCCAGATACTGAAGCACACGCACGAAGGTAGCAGAAACACTATGCACAACAGCCCAGCTACAGTAAGAGAAATTCTGATAATGTCCATCTGGAGGTCCTTCCCTAGGAAGCAAACAACATTCTCTAAGAAGTGTTAAAGAGCAAAATTCTACTGCCCTTGAATTAGCTGACAACTTTGTCTCCAACTCTGCTTCTGGATAAGTCTGCAACACTGGAAATGGATAGAAGAAAGGACTCTTGCTTTAAAGGGTAAGTGAATGAGCTATAGTATGTTTCACAGTAGGTCATAATTCTTTAGCTCTATAAGCAATATCATACAATGACTCACCTGGCACAGTGATAGAAAATGGAATTGCAGGAGACATGGTAGGTAGAGTAGTGACTAAAGTGGGATTATCTGAAGCGAGTTTGCAAATGACATCTTTTGCTGCAGTTCCAGGCTCCAGGACCTGGTTTGCAGAGCACCTGAAAGACATTTAAAGCAAAACAGAAAAAAAAAAAATCATGGAAAAAAATCCAGTCAAGTGTAATAGCTGGAGCGTTTATTTTTAGATTACTTACTTTGTCCAGTTTTTACAGGAGCCGTTGAGCTGATCATTAAAAGTTCCATAGCGGCAACTTTGGCAACCTTCAACAGACAAAGGACAGGTAAATTTGTGCAAAATGAGCATTTAAAACAACATGTGAAACATTTTTTTTGCCTGCTTGTACAATGACTATGATCCACATTCATAGAATTACTACTTCATAAGCTGCTCTGAGTGTGCAAGGCAAGTCTTTCCCTGTGAGTACAGTACCAGTACTGGACCAGTACAGTACTTGGCTACAGCGCCAGTTTATTTGGCACAAAATGCCACAAATCATGTCTAACTCCAGAGTTCCCAGCTCAATTTCCCACATGCTGGCAACAAGAGAGCTGTTGTGCAAAGGGAACTAACTGGTGCACGACTTGAGCCGCAGCAGGGCTGAGTTCGGTGGGCTTGTCTGCTGCTGTGCACGCTCCACGCACCATGCAAACTGTTTAGCAGCAGTGGCAGCTTTTATCTTGCGAGGTCCTTACTCTAGTTGTTTCCGCGCTGTGCAAGAGGCAGCGGTGCGTACGGTGCAGTGAGCACAGGGGGTTTAAGCTTGCGGGGACAGGCGACCTTACCGCTCCCGGTGTTCTCCTCGCCCACACCGCAGCTTCGGTCGCAGCGTGAGCAGCCGTTGCCGCTGCAACGATACCCCTCCTTGCACGTGCATTCAGCATCGCTTTTTGAGGAACACTCTTTTAAATACCTGAATCTTCCTGGAAGGTGGAAACGAGTCTTGGGTTACATATGCGCTCAGGTACACCCACCGCAGCACAGCAAAGACTCGGGACCTTTGCTCTTACAAAAATTAGGCTGGTGGCTTCAGCGAGAAGCCCCGCAGACGCATCG
>NW_008823870.1:112558-113449 GCF_000699105.1 Pygoscelis adeliae | reverse complement strand
CAGCTGCCGCGCGTGTGAGCCGGCGCCGGGCCGCGTGGGCAGGCGAGAACGGGAGGGACAATGTGGAATAAGAGGGGCGTTTTCCAGAGCACGTTATAACTGACGAGCGAACACACCCTTCAGCTTGTGCGTGCCCGGCACACAGGCAGGCAGTAAGCGCGAGGGCCAGCCTGTCGAGGGTTTTGAGTGAAGTCCAGCGTGGGTAGTGCACAAAACCTCCCCATGCCAGGAGCAGACCCCCGCACCAATTCCAGGAAAGCCCACAGCAAAGTCTTTCCCTGTGACTTGGTCTCCTGTCACTGACCAGGGCTCGAGCTTCTCTGCCAGAGCGCTCATGAGCCCCTCATCACCAGGGACTTGGACCATGACTGCCAGCACCTGCAAGTAGCCGTTTTACACAACAGGGCTATCTGCAGTCCTGGAGGGCCCCTTTAACAGCTCTGTCTGTCTTTCGAAATATTGAAACTTCTTAAAACCAGGGAAAACTCTGTCCTTGAGCCGTGGGCATTTTCTGTGTACCGTGAGCCTCAGGAAACAGGGACATCAGTTAGACGTTTTGGGCAGAACTTGAAGAACTGTGGCTTGGTGCAGCACTCGGTGTGAGGGCTGCCTGAGGAAAAGCAGAAGCAGCTCGTTTTGAAGGTGCGTACCTTGCAATCATGCTGCTGTAGGAGGGTGACCTTGTCACGGTGGTGGGCTCCGGGGCGCTCTCTGAGGCTGCGTTCTGAGCGAACGTAAGGAAAACGGAGCGTTTTGCAAACGGAAAAGGAGGATAGACGAGTATGAGAGGCGCGACCGCGACGGGAGCATAGGCAATGCGCTGAGCGGGGCGGCGGGTGAGGGCGGGCTGCAGGCCGGGGATGCTGAGCAGGAGGCAGCGGCGGCCTGACC
>NW_008823870.1:100766-112247 GCF_000699105.1 Pygoscelis adeliae | reverse complement strand
GAAGGCCGCGCTTGCTTGTCTTCTGGGGACCGAGCCTCCCCGCGCCTGTGCTCCGTGCGGTTGCAGACTCTGCAGCCGCGGCCTGTGCCGCTGTTCGTAGTCTTCTGAAAGCCTTGCTGCGTCGAATGGCGCCGTGTCTTAAAATAAACACGTGAATACGTAGGGATGTGGCATTTCATCTGGTCTGGCTGAGCTGATGACCCTTAAAAATTCCCTTGCCTCTGGTAGCTAGCTGTTTGGTCGGGGCATTGAAGGGTGTGATTTTTTTTTTAAAGCCAGCCTTCTTAGAGCTTCTGGTTCAGCCATCTGCCAGAAGTCACCATCTCAAGAAACGTGCACGTATCCATGTAGGGGAATACATTTAGCTTAAAGGTTTGAGGCAACCTGTGCATATGCTGGCACTGAGAAGCAAATGTAAGTCTTGTATTTGCTATGCGTAGATAGCTTGTTAAATAAAGTGGCTGTTAACATCCGTATAACTTGGTTCTGCCTTCTTGGAAAACGGTCTTGCCCTGGTAGCATTTACAGTGTGACAGCTATTTACATATGCACCCACGTAAAGAACAGTACTAATGCTCACAAATTTGTCAGTGTATTATGATAAATGTCTAAGGACAGTAGGGAGACACTGCATTTTGCTAGACTAGGGGAAAGAGAAAAGTCTTTGGGATCAGGTGCCTATTTGCATCTAAAGAACTAATGAAAGAGAGGGATACAAACTATAATCTAGAGTATTTTTCTACAATAAGAAGCAAATGCAGTATTTCTGCGTTGTGGCTGTTCAGGTAGCCTGTTGCTAGTTAGTCATATTCGTACAAAAATTAATTCTGCAGAATCAACGTATACCTTCAAGACGAATTATTAAGAAGCCCCAGGTTGTCCTGAGGTTATTGCTAATACCTATGATTTGAGTGTACTTGTTCAGTTGGCCTTGTGTTTGACGGTACATAAAACTGCCCTAGAAGTAGGATTTGACACACTGAATTAGTCTGCTTGGGCTGGTTCTGCATGCTGCAGGACATTCTACTGTCTATTACTGCATTCTAGAAATCGTGTCTTTCTAAATGAGGCTAATGGTAGGGAGCGAACCTGAAAATAGATGAAGCAGGATGAGGGGATGGTTTTCTTTCACTTAGGCAACTAAATGTGGATCTCATTTTATGAAGAGCTCCCAGGTGCTACTTGCATTTCTGGATGGAAAGTCCCTATATAGGAAAAAATCCCTGTCTCATGGAGTGGATGACCTGTGAAATGCCTTCTCACACTACAGATGCTTTCACAGACTTCCATCAGACCAATATGAGTTAGTGTGTATTTTACATGATGTAGTTAAAGTTACTTTAACCTAACCTTCAAATGGAAATTTGGCCATTCACCTCAACTTGAATTTAGGAGCTAAAAAAAAAGTCTTAAGCCTAGTTTGTTCCACTTGCTAAATTCTGTGGTCTGCTCCCCCATCACATGTGTGCACACACATTTCTCCCCCACAAAATTGTGAAATACCCAGAAAATCTGTTGCTCAGGTTTTGCAGGGGCACCGGTCGAGTCATTATAAGTCACAGGAAACTTTTCATGAAGCGTGCCGTGTGGAAACTAAATACCAGACATGAGGTCAAAGCTCATGCGAGCCCTTTTTATAAATGCTGACCTGGGTGGGAGTCAGTAGTCTGGGTATGAGTGAGGGTGTGCAAATTGAAAACAACTCTGCCACCCACCTTGAACCCTTCTCTCTGGCAGACTCAAGTCGTGTAAAGTCTTGATTAGGCCAAGCTGCATCCTGCTCTGGTGCTGATGTGCTGTGCCTCCCACTGCACAAATGTCTTAATCCCTTAATACCATAATGCATTCTTTGTAAAAAGCTCTTCAGTGAAATGGGATTGCTGTGAATATTAATTAAAGCTAGTGAACATTTTGAGGTAGCTTAAATGAAAGATAATGCAAAAATGCAAATTACTCACTGTTAAACTTCATGGTTAGGAAGGATTTCTACTAGGGGATTTGCCTTTTAACCACATTGTCTCTTTCTATGCCCCTCAGCCCCTCCCTTCGCAACCATCTTGCCTAATAGCAACCCCTCAAGATATGGCCTCGAAAAGAGCATTGGTGATTCTAGCAAAAGGGGCAGAGGAAATGGAAACTGTAATCCCCACTGATGTTATGAGAAGAGCTGGGGTGAGTATGCAGACAATGAAAAATCCTTTTGTGAGTGCTTGGTCAAGGGAAAATCTTTGCCTCAAGTTGATGTTTGTTGCCAGGAGTTCAAGGTGTAGTCTGTTGTATGACGTGAAATTTACTCGTGCCTTCTTACTGGTTAGCAAATATTTGTGCCATGCCCCAAATAAGCATGTGTGACAACTGACATTTGTGCAAAAGATGAACTTTTAAAATACGAGCCTAATGTAGACTAGAGCAGATGTTTCAAGTAAATCTTACTGTGTCAGAAAACATGGCTACTCCCATGCGTGGTAACAGCACGTGCTTTTTTTGTAGGGGTCTGAACAGCTCAGTACATTACAGCTCATGACATTACATAGCTTTTCTTGAGCTACTTTTAAAATTCTGTTATTAACTAGAATTCTGTCTGGTGGTATTCCTCATGCTGTTTGTTACTTTTGCAGCTGTAGTGGCTCAGGGTTACCATCTGACTAGGTATGAAAATAAGATTTTAAATAAATATGCCAACTTCATGTGTATAGAAATGACTAAAATAAAAATTACCTTCTCCCACCACCTTTGTCATTCCATTAATGTAGTCCCCATTTTGGCTGCCATAAGAAGCACAAGCGTGTCTGCTTATTTAGCGAATGTGAGCTGTGTCGTGTACATCTATGTATTATGACCAGGCGTCTAAAAGTCAAGGGAGAAAATTGAACACACCGCAAGTGTGTTTGAGAATGGCTTGAGCCTGCAGAGAGGCTTTAATTCATTATCTGATCTACTTAGTCTGGCTCTCCTGGGTTGTATTGTTTTGTTTTATTTAAAACCTGTGGGATCAGTTATTCTCTAAATGTCCTGTTTGAAAAGTTTAACTATTAGAGGTATTTGTTCATCTCTAGGAGAATATCACTGCTTACCTTGTGCGTTTCGACCTGATCATGGTTTGGGGAAGCTTAAGTGTTGCCCTGTTCTTGACAGCTTTCAGTAGTGCTTCACTCATTCTGTGTACTACTTAAGAACTAACATATAAGAAAAATGCCCTAAATTCTTGAATTGTAACGATATGTGTATTCTTCTGTTAGATCAAGGTGACTGTTGCAGGCCTAACAGGAAAAGAACCAGTGCAGTGCAGTCGAGATGTCTTCATTTGTCCTGATGCCAGTCTTGAAGATGCCAGAAAAGAGGTTGGTCATCACCCTGATCTGATATAATGGCCAGTATAGCCTTTCTCACAGTTTCAGAGGTGAATCTGGAAAGCTTATGCATTACCTTTAGAAATGTGTTGCATGTTATGTTGGCTCTATGCAGTAGTGAATCACAGAACTGCACATCCCACAGTGCTCCCCTTCAGTGTTGTCCTGCTTCATAGCATGCTAGATCAGACAGATTTCTTAACTCTGCGCAGGTATTTGTTTTTGCAAAGCATCAAACATAGCGCTTTTATTTTGCATGTTAGTCAGCCCAAGAAAATGACATGATTTGGAACAACTGAAAAGTTCTGATGGGAAGCTAAACAATGCTATAGTTAGACCTGTACAGTAAGGTTGGAGCAAAACCACTTGTCCTTCCAATGCAAGAGCTGCCATTTGCTTGCTAAAGCTCTTAAATGCACTAGGCTTAAAAGTTAGTTCTGTGACAGACTTTATCGATAATAGGCTCTTCCCAGAGTAGGAAATGGTATTTTGTTACATAATTGGAACTAGTTTTCTGATCGTAAAGTGTTGCTCAGTGCAAGAAAAGGGAGATCCCTTTGCTTCTTACTCGACTCAGCTGTAGTGGCCTTAAAACAATGTAATGTATCTACCAGCCTCTGTTCAACAGAACAATTTTGGTTTTTGTTTGTTTAGGGGCCTTACGATGTCGTGGTCCTGCCTGGGGGTAACCTTGGAGCTCAAAACTTGTCAGAGGTAAAGTTCTGGAAAGATTCATGGGCACCCTCATGAGAGTGAATGGTCTACATTTGCTTAGTAATCCTGCAAATTCAGTTCAGCATCTGAAAATTCTCTTCTGAATGAATCAGTAAACTAATTGTTAATTGTCTTAAGCCTTCTTTTGAATATGTAGGGGGGACAACTGGGTAAATTCTTGGACTTGAGTACCTAGTTAAGCAGAATAAAAATGGAAGGGCGCTCTGTATTGTGGGAGAATCTGTTCGTAATCATATGAAGATGAAACAGTTGCAAATGAAGATTTAATTCCATGAAATACAAAACAGGCTGAACCCACAGGACTCTCTTCCTTTGCTCAGAATTCTGTCTCTGGTGCAAAACTGCTGTAGTGGTGGTATAAATACCTTGTGGAAGGCAGGTGGACAAACAAGTCGATCTATGAGGTAGGCTTTAGATGGTATCACAGAGTTTGTAAGCCCTGGAATATGAGACAAATATCCCATATAAATCTTCTTAAGAACAATAGAGACTGTCTGGAGATATCTCATGAATACTCTTATTTGTCTTGAGAAGTTTTCAAACAACAACTTTCTATGGCCATGGATTAACCAGCTTTTATGTGGGCCAAGTATTCCCTTGCAGTTCCTTCTGATTTCCTTGCTGGGCAAGTATTTATTCGTTTCAGTTTTTCTCCTTAGTGTTTTCATTGCCCTCTGTCCTGAGGCAGGATGGAGAGTTGTCAGCTGGTTTTCTTTGTAAAACTTGTTTATGAATTTGCAGTGGAAAATATTTCAACCGTGCTTCAAATAATCAACCCTAAACAATGACTTGTGATACGGTTTCTTCACACAGTCTCCTGCTGTGAAGGACATTTTGAAGGACCAGGAAAGCAGACAAGGCCTGATTGCTGCTATATGTGCAGGTGGGTTAACAAGACATCTTGCTTTGTAAAGCATTTGAATATTTTGAAGGGGCATGCAGACGTTTTCCTGTCTTAGAAATCTGTATTCTTGTAATTTAGTAGCAGGGATTTGTACTATACATGCACCCATCAGCATTTGAATTTTTTGTAAAATTAATAGCAGAGGAATCTCAAAAATATTGTGAACACTTATCCTGCAACTTCTGCTTGGTACCCAGTTCCTTCCAATCAATTGTGTTACTGTCTTTGAAATAAAAAGTGAAAGGTAACATGTTAGGGTTTTTTACAAAACATTTGCTTATTCTGGTGATCTTTCTGCGAGGACACAGTGCTGGCAGAACATCACTGCTATAAATTTATCTCACATCTCCTCTCCTGCCCTTTAGCTTCAGAAGGCAGGCTGTAAATATAGAATTACAGGCACACCCTTCCTCATTTGAGTGGTAGCAAAAGATGAAACTACTCTGAGGAGAGGGTTGTCTGCTTACATATTCTGCACAGCTACGTATCCAGTTCATTCCTTTTTAAGATTTGTATGTAAAAAAGCAAGATGAACAGTTGCCAATACCCCCAACTGAACTGAGAGGCTGGCCTAGGTACCCGTAGCTGAGAACGAGGAGAGTGGCGATGAGTGTGTAAAAGACAGTCTAACAGAGTGTGTTTGTGGAGTGTATTTTCACTTTTGTTTTCTGGTACATTGCTGGGGTTTTTTTGCTTTCATTCTTCCGTTAGGTGATATGCATAGAGAGTTGTGAACATTCTTGAACTTGGCAGTCGTAGTCTTCTACTTCTCTATTTGTATCTCTTGCAGAACAATGGCAAATCCACGGTTGCCCATAAAGGCCTTTGCTTGTAATCAGGACGGTTCATTTATTTAGGTATAACGCTTTTTAGAGCTGATTCCAACTGAACACAAGGTTATTTCCTGGATTATATCTGAAATGAATCAAATGTACAGAAATGAAATTCACATTAGGCAAATCCTGTGTTCAGTTTCTTTTGGAATTCCCGTAAGGATTTTCTGTCAGATGACCTAAGTCTTCTTGACACGAACTCCTTCCTCAATTCAGGCCAAGGAGGAAGTATGAAAAGAAAAGAGAAAGACTGTTAAAACCAAAAACTTCGCAGTTGGCCCATGACCTGTCCAAAATACTGCTTGGCACACAATTCCAACATCCAAAGACTTGCTCAAATGAAATTTTATCTGTTAAGTCTCTAAATTCAAGGCTTAACAAGGTCGTAAAGTAATTGTACCTAGTTGATGTTCAGATTGCAATGCAGACTTTTTGTTACTTAGTTTCAAGCAGTTTTAAATAAAATGTATTATCTGGAAGCAAAATGACCATTGTTCTCAACTCCTTCAAAGGCAGCACAGTCATGGGTAGGACAGCTGCATGAACTGGGTATTCTCTAAACCTCCTCTTTTCTTCATTTGTTTCTCTGCACAGGGCGTTTTGTGTAATAGAATGGGAGAGATTATACAGCTGTATTCTTTTTGAGGCTTTTTGCTTCAGAGATAGGGCTGGCATCAGTTTTATAAAAAGTAGTCTGTCCACAGTGAGCTTTGGCCCCTTCAGGGCCTAGTGCCTGAAGGTGTGTTCTTCAAAGTGTTCGTAGCAGAAGACAGTTCCTCATTGGTGCAACTTTGTGTCCTTACAGGTCCCACTGCCCTTCTGGCACATGGGATAGGGTTTGGAAGCAAAGTCACAACACATCCTTTGGCCAAAGAGAAAATGATGAATGGAGGTATGTAATGACTTCCATAAGTTTCTCTAAACCCATCTCAGAATTATTTTTTTTAGCTGAACCCTTGATTTAAAGAAAGGAAAACAGCTTTTGTATCTGATTTTGTGTCTCTGAATTTCCGTAATGCTTTCCTGAACGTAATCAAAATTCAACTGAATATGCTAAGACTGCATTTCTAAGTCTGTTTAACCTGAAAATACAGGGCTGTATTAACATTCTCATCCTTGGGGAAAATACGCTGCTGCTGTCATACTAGGAGCATTTTGTCCCTTGCCCTCTTGAGGCTGAGCCATCTCTTGCCCTTTTGGTTCTTTGCCTCAGTGGTCCCAACAGCAAACCCCAGCAGCACCTTTCCTGCCTCTTCTGCGAGTAGTGCTTTGGTGCTATGAGCAGCTGATGGGTCCACCCTTCTTTCTCATACCTAAAGGAAGTGGTTGTGAAGCACTATTAAGAAGTCATTCTGTGAACATTAACGAGTCTGAAGGTGAGCAGGAGATGGCAGGGTTCCTCCAGTTTCCTCTGCATGCATTCGGAAAAAAGAAAGTTGTGAACAGCTACACAAAAGCAGTCTGACTTCCAAAAGTAACCCCATGGGAACGGACAGGCACAGCGAGCGCTTCTTGATGAGCTTGTAGAATCAGAGGTGCATTCCCATACCATGCGAATAAGCTGCCAGAGCTCCCTGCGGGCACTCTTCCTCCCTGAGGACTGCCGGCAGTGATGAGCTGCTTGGTTCCGGAGGGGCAGGAGTACAGAGCCCGAGGCAGGCTGGGCCCACACAGGTGGCTGAGGGGCCTTCTACGGAGCATGACGCTGTCGGCAGGGAGCCGCCGGTCCACAGCTGCTGTAGCCTGCAGGCAGCGGGTGGCACTGCCGTGCAGCAGGCAGGTCTATGCTCTGTGGCAGCTATGGGCCCTGTGCTGGAGACTGACCCTCTTTCTGTTGTGTGTCCCCCCAAGCACACTACTGCTACTCCGAGAACCGCGTGGAGAAAGATGGGAACATCCTCACCAGCCGAGGCCCTGGTACCAGCTTTGAATTTGGGTTGGCCATTGTTGAAACGCTGATGGGGAAGGAAGCGGCCGAACAGGTGAAGGCACCCCTAATACTGAAAGAGTGAAATCCTGGTTGTGGGACAGGGAGTAGGACAATTTCAGATGGAGAGTCATGTCCTTCGTAGGGTGACTAAGATGCACTGTTGTAAATACAATTTAATTGTGGGTGAAATTAGCAGCTGTACTTACCCAAACTGGGATACCCTAACAAACCAATGGTCTTTATTTCTGGAAAAAAGATCCTGTTAGCAAAAAGCTTCATCATGAAAAAGCAACCAGTATCTAATAATCTTAGTTAGCTCTTGGATGGCATTTAAAAATCACATGGGAAAATGCTGAGTAAATAAAAATGAAGCAACTCTGCTTGTGTGTTGTTTCTTTGTGTGTTTTCTCCCAACCCAGACCTATGAAATCTCTTTACCACTATGGCTAGCAATGCACTATTCAAAACAACTGTCCAGAATCTCACACAGTTCTTCTGAAGTATGAGCTGAAATGAGAAGGCGGTCAGGCGCTGGAACAAGCTCCCTGGCCCAAGCGTGTTGGTGTTCAAGAAGCGTTTGCACAATGCTCTTAGATACATGGTTTAACTTTACATTGCCCTGTACAGAGTCAGGCATTGGACTTGATGATCCTCATAGGTCTCTTCCAACTCAGGATATTCTATGATTCTATGAAATAGATTATTAAGTTGTAACTTAGAATTTTTTAAAACAATATTTAGTTTCCTGTATACAAATAAGGCCAATAACTAGTATTAATTCTAAGACAGCATGGAACTAAATTAAAAGCAGGAATATTCTTACCTTGTCAAGCACCCTAGATCTAGTTCCTATAGCTAGCAGGTTGTCCATGATACTGTTGGAATTTGTCTTCTACATTAAATGATTGCAGATCCATTGAGCTATTTAGGCAGCTAATGATCAGCATAAAGCAGGAAGTTTGGACTTAGTAGCCTACCACCAGTAGCACTGCTTGTTTCTGCTTACTATAAATTGGAACTTGCTACAAGCCTGGCTTAAGTGAGCGTATGTCAGTTTAGAGGAGTTGCTGGACAGGTCTCTGGAGGACGTAGTAGAGCTGTATCCCCATGAGAATTAAGAATTTGGGATCAATTTTTGTCTTTGCTACCTTTGCTTTACCAAATCACTCTGCTGTTAACTGGCTCTGTCAGCAATTGCGCTTACAAGATGGCACCTCACTCGACTCTGAAGTTACCACAGCATCTGGAGACCTGGTTCTGCACATATCTGAAGTGTACAGTCTGAACTTCAGAAAATGACTGCATAGGTGCCTTTATCATTGCTTATTTTAATGGGAAACAAGTTCATTCTCAGTTACAGCATTTTGGTAATGAAATACATAGGTACTGTTGCAAATTTAGAATTAAGAAATGTCTCTACATTGTTAGTATCTACTGGAAGAACTGCTTTAGCTGTATGCTCTGCCTCTAATTTGTTTAGGAAATCTTCCGTATGTTTCTCTAGCTTTGCAATATGCTCAAGATATGCAAAAAGTTGTAATCTATGTAAGATTGGACATGTTTGTTTGTTAAATCTGCACGTCTAACTGGTATTGCCATGCAAATGTAAACCAAATGATGGAAAGATTCTTTGTCCTAGAATCTGGAATAATCGCTTGGTTTGTAAATGGGCATGTTTCAGAACACAGGAAAATCTGTGCATTCCTGGGCTGTAGTACTGCTTTATAGCATTAGAAGGAAAATATTTCCATGCCTGTATTATATTTAGGCTTCCAGAAATCTTTTAATTTAAGGCATTAACGAAGCGGCCAGAAATTTGATTATACATTTTTGTTTTATTCTAAGGCTGAGAGAGTTCAAGTTTACAGAAGTGGGGTTTTCAATGTGTACATTTGGGCTTTCCTACTCCTATTAAAGTAGTAATAGGAAAAGCACTCAGTAAAATGAGCTTAGAGCCCAATCATGTATCTGGTTAACTTGCAGATTCTTTCACTGCATTCTGCAAAAAGGACTTTGTTAATGAAATGTGGTAATGCTGCTTGCATCACAGTTTCCTTCATAAAGCTGACCATGTTCTCAACCTTTTACATTGCGGATGTCCAGCAAACCTGAATTTACATGGGTTCTCTGTTTCTGCCAAGATGTCATTAACTCAGTCTTTAAGTTAGAGCAGGAGTATGAACTAAGATTAGGCTAATTTTCCTCTTAGGGGAAGTGTTAAGAAGGAATTTGCTGATGTGAGAAAAAAAAAAAAAGCCTTCCAATTTGTGAAATGCTTTTTTCCTCTCTCCTTACCCATTTCATACAGAGGTTCCCTAGCTGTTACATATCTCTTTTCCTAGAATCCGCTTTATCTGCTGCTGAAAGACGAGATGAGGTACTTTTCTGCTCAGTGTTTCATGAACGCTAGAAACTTTGTGCTTTTTTTATTATTGGCAAGCTTTAGTTTTAGAGCCTATGGTAATTGGATACTTGCTGCCACAGAACTTGGCTTAAAATGAGGAGAGCGCATCCACTCTTCTCTAGCTAGCATTTACCATTTTGTTCCCTGATGGTTGGGGGATTTGGGGGATTGATTGATTGTTTTTCTGCTGAAAAGGTAATCGGTTAGCGTCGGCTGTGTGCCTCATATAATCTCTCAAGAATAGCGTGGGTTTTTTCTCTTGGTTCTGGATGTTGTGTAGGCTTGAACGTATAATTGAGAGTGAGCTCTTTTATTGAATTGAGAAGTATTATATGACTTAGGAACAGGAATGTACACATAGGTGCTAGTGCCAGCAGTGAATACTTGTAATGCTGAAAAATATTTTCCTTCAGAATGAAGTAGCTTATAAATGAAGAGGCAGCTCTGAACCAGAAGAAACAAAGAACATGCAGAGAGTGAGCAGTCTGGTTTTGCTGCAGTTCTTTGGCAAGTTTCTTTCCAAAAAGGGAAAGCAAAGTACACAGCACAAATCCTAGCCCAGGAATATGTCCCTCCAAGCAACAGAGAAAGGATGCTCTTCTAGGGAGAGAAAGGCATTACTTTTAAAATAGGTGGAGACAAACACAACCATAACAGATGCAAAACAGCCTGCACACTAGTACTTACAGCTGTAAAAGTACACAGGGGAATATGCTTCATTCAGTAATTACAAGCCTTGGACAGCTTGCTAGCCATTTTGAATATGTATACTATTTGGTATGACCTGACTACAAAGCATGAAACCCACAGTGACTGTCAGAGCAAAGAATGGTTACTTAATCAGATTATTTTGTTTGTTCTTTCAACGAATAGATGCATTGTGATGCAAGATCTAAGCAACGATCCCAAAATGATAAAAGACAGCTGTCTTCCAGCAGCCTGGATGACATGTGACTTGGTTGGGAAGATAAGCATGTAACAGAGAAGTAGGAAGGTGCCAACCACAGAAATAATCACGAGCAGTGCATCCGTACCATCATTCATGTTCACATACTGTACCTCCAGAAAAAAGGATGCATTGCTGTTACATGGAGACTACATTTTAGTAGGACATGGAATGCAATGTTTGAAGTTTGAAAAATAAGCAACAAAACACTGAATGAATAAATTGTCGCCCAAAATTTTAAATAATTTAGCATGTTTAGAATATGGTCTTGCGTGTGGTATGTCTGTGTGAAATGCAGTATGGAAAGAAAGCAAAATACATAAAATGGGAGCTGAGCAGGCCCCAGCACAGACATGCCTACCTGCTGCCCTGATCTGTC
>NW_008823870.1:99072-100714 GCF_000699105.1 Pygoscelis adeliae | reverse complement strand
ATAGCTCTGAACTTTCATGGAGATTCTGTAGTTCTTGCAGCATTGTCACATGGCAGGAAGTTAAAGGTTTCTGGGAAGACCAGCAAAAAGGGACAGGCTGCCCCTGCTGGAACAATGTATCTGGCCATCGGCCTCTTCCCTGCCATCTCTTGAGAAGCATCCACGGAAGGGAAGGGGCTAGGAGCAGGTTGTGTGAATCGCTGTAGCGGGTGCTGCTTCAGACACTGGCCCAGCTCCTTCAGTTAACGTGCGTTCAGTTCAGGCATCCCAAGGCAGACCTTACCCTTCCAGAACTGCCAGACCTGCTGTACGTGAATCTTCTGTGTCTAGGAGCATCCACCTTTCTGCATACATAGATGCTCAGCAGAGCTCTGTGTGTGCGCAGCAGGCCCAGCCACACAGCCCAGGGGTGAGGGAATTGAATCCAGATCTGTATCCTGAGTACTCCTACCAGTAGATTACTAGTTAAGGGACTAGGCAGCATTATTGGTTTGTCTTTTTCTGGCCACACTTTGGGAAAGGGGGCTGACATATGCGATAGGCTCCAGAAGCAGGTTCAGACTTGTAAAACCCAGTATCCTATTTTTTAGGTAACGATTCCTCTGTATTGTCTAGGTGCATTGAGGACTCCACTGGGTGGCACAGCAGTTAGGTGTTGCAGTGCTCTGTGTTGCGCTCAGTCTCTTTAGAGGCTTTAGAGCCTTTGTGCTTTCTACAAAACTGTTCTGTGAGCTAGAAGGCGCCACTGACTGAGAGGCAAGCTTTTATACTCGGGCTTGTTGTTCTTTTGCTTAACTTCATTCAACAGCTTCTAATTATACCCTTTGTACATCCTTAAATAATTTCTCCCTATGTAGGGTTTACAGCCCTTCGAGTCTTGTAGATACTTATGTACCTTTAACAATTTAATTCAAGGCCATTCCAGTAATGGTAGAGGGAGGAAGAAGTAAAGGTGTCCAAGGCTCTCATGCAAGCACTGGTATTCTAAGGAACAGACTTATGTCTAGAGAGACTTGTGTAACAATGCTGGCACTGAAGTTTTCCTGAGCTGCTCAAGTTTCCCAGTAGGACTAGGGACATAATGATTTTCTGAGCAAATCTTTCTGATTTCTAAATATCAGAGGTGTAACTATTTTTATAGTTTACACTGGTAACAACTCTGAGCCACAGCCAGAACTTGCCTGCAGTTCAGGTGCATACTCAGTTCAATAATGGCTCTAAAGCCTGCAATCATCCTCTCCTCACTGATGGTTATGGTAGAATTTCCTTTGGGATTCTCAGTGTTCCTTGCAATCTTGTAGAGCTGTTGTTCTGAATCAAAGGAATCCCCTGAATGCAAAGGGGCGTATTTCTGCAGGGGCTTCTGCAATGAAAATTTGGTCTGCTGTGTTGAACAGAGGATTTCTTCCGCTATTAACTGTGTAGTTTGACTCTGACTATAGCCTCAGATATTGCAAGTTCTTTATTTGTCCATAGAGTATACATTTAAAGTGTAATTTTGTGACGTAATCCTTCCAGTCTAGTAGCAAATTGAATTTTCCTTAATTCTGCATTTTTATTTGCTGTTGAAGACTTAGTGAAAAGAGAAGTAATTCCATTTGAAAGCATCAGTGAAGTTCCCCACTGAGAGCTGTCCAAATCA
>NW_008823870.1:80472-99026 GCF_000699105.1 Pygoscelis adeliae | reverse complement strand
AGGAATGCCCAGAGACAATTTTCAGGTTTTTGATAAGAGCTTTTGAAGTCATGTGCATTACAGCACCACATGCTTGAGACAGAATTTCTACTTCAGGACAGGCCAAAGTATTGGCCTAAATTTGCTGCTAGTTCCTAAAAATGAAAATTTTCTTGAGCAGTGACCATCATTCCTTCAAACAGCTTGGAAACAGTTTTTTCCAGGGTTGAGCAGCAGCTGTGGGCACTGAGAGCCCATCATGGCCCTGACCAGCCTCACCTGGGCCCTCTCAGCACCCTCCGCCGTGGCCCAGGAGCTCCATATAAGCTGAGGGTTGGGCCTGGCTTTAGTCTTTAATGAGCCTGGCTTGCTGAGGGGGCTTCCTGGTTTGACTTTGGACCTGCCTCTTGGCTTCAGAGCTGCTGGATGATCGACTGCTGGACTGCTGGCTGAAGCCGTTGCTTTCACAGGACCTGCTTGGCTCTCCTTGCTCAGGTGCTGTGGGGTTGTGCCCCTTGTTGGTGTAGGGCGCTGCCCTGGCTGGCCCTGCTGTTGCTTTTTGCTCTGTTTGTCTGCCATTGTGGAGAAGCTGCTGCTGTTGCTTCCTGCCAGTCGGTACTGCTGTGTTTGTTCTTTGAGAATATAGGATTTGGTGCTGGGCAATACAGCATTGTTTGCTAGCTCTAAACCTGGCAACAAGGATACTTTCTGCTCTGTAGTTTAGTTGGAAGCGCTTTAGTTCTTAAAGACTCTGTTCGTGGGTTTTGCTTCTAGAATTTAGGAATTTCTGAACTGCTCTACTCTTAAAAGTCATATTTCTATTGAGGTTTTTGCAGTTACAGCTCTTCTTTAAACTAGGTGTTTGGTTTCTCTGTGCTGTTAAGTTTCCATGAGTTATTTTGGGAGACTGGTCTCTGTGTAGTTTCAAACCCACTTTTTAAATTTTATGTATTGCACTGTAAGTATTGTCAACTCTGGGAGCAGCCTACTTTTGTACACGGAAACATTTCCAAGTTACAAAGAGCTCTCCTAAGAAAGCGTTGCTTACTTCCACGTACACGCAGCTCTAGTCTCAGTCTCCTGCTTTCTCCTGTATTATTTTGTATATAAGCTGGAAAAAGCCCTCTCACACTGAAGTCACCAGCTAGGCAAGATAGTGACTGGCAGATAGGAGGCAAGCTGCCTTGAGGGGTGATGAATTTGACCGCTGATGGGCACAGCACTGTCATTTGCATTTTTAACAGGAAATCTGCTGTTGGATGGGGAATTGCTGTCTCTAAGAGAACTGGCAACAGAAGATGCATTTATCTGTGCTAAGTTCTCTCATTGCCACATCTGACATGTTAATTGGTTGCTCTTCCACTGTGTTTTGCAAAGGAGTACTTTCCCTTCCTTTTGGTTGTGCAGAAGAGAAATGAATGCTTATACTAGGAAACTCTAGGAATAATGCAGCTCTAGGATCCTGTATGGGCTTACAAAAAGACATAGGCTTTGCCATCAGCTTTCAAATAAATCTCTTTGAGCAAAAATAAGAGGGGTTTGGTTTGGTTTTTTTTCTCCTTCCTCCTCAGAGAACTACAGAGCATTAACACCCTTAGCGTAATTTAAAAAAAGGAAAAAAGAGAGAAGAGTTACTGCCGGGCCCCGAGGGTGACATACCCTGGCAGGCTGGTACTCAGTAACAGTTCCGTTCCAATTGCCTGTAATGAGGCGAAAAGCCCCTGGTTCAGACCAGGCTGGCTGCGCCAGTGTGCCCCTGCTTCTGCCGCAGCTGTGGCAGCTGGCCTCCCTCCCTCTGGCCCTGGGTGCAGCAGAGGCCAATCTTGTGTGACAAGAGTTTCTGTAGGTCATTAAAAGGAGTCAGCGGGCTTTGGCCTCTCTAGCTTTGGGTGGAAGGTCTTGGCTGCTTGTGCATGACTTTGTACAGAGCCCATTTGGGGGGAATATTCAGCCTTACTGAATTCTCCAGGGCTGTAGCTAGCAAGACTGTCTGCATCCTGTTGTATTGCTTGAGAAAGCCAACATTCTGTATTTGTGTTACACTGGTCACTCCCTTGTGTGTGACTGAATGTCCCAGTGTAAAGCTTGGGCATCAAATTGTAAACTGGACTGCTTGTAAAACAGCTGCCTTACTCATTGTGCTGCTCCAGGGCATGCAATAGCATCCTGTCTTATCGTAGAGACTGCTTTTGATCAAGTCAGTCTGATTAAGCTCTGATGACAGGAGAAGCGTGGCCTGGGAGAGGCAGCATGTCCAGAGCAGCCTGCAATGGCCTGTTTGGTTATTAGCAGCCTGAGAGGCTATGCAGTCTTGAGCTAACTCCTGTGCACTGTGTTGTGTTGCCTAAAGCTAGGACTGGACTGCTGCCTGCACCTGCTGTCTCTGTCTCAGTGGAGTGGTAGTCTGCTCCTGCAGTGGAATGGCTGACTGGGGAGTGATGGCATCCTTGGCTATTCCCATGGAACGATCCTATTGTGTATGGCATCCAGCACAGGGCATCATATGATTATAAAACCTATAGAAGAAAATAGCCTAACATGGTCTCCTCACGCCTAAAAACATGCATATTTAGACTGTCAGTCTTTAACAGAACACTAGCATTAAACCATTTAACTTGAAGCTAGGAGCTAAACAGTTCATCCTTCCTTCAGGCTAGCCCTTCATCTTCAGAGCCCCATGCCAGTTCTCCATCAGCCTCTGTATAAGGCAGGAGCTCGCTGGCACTTGCCTCACTGCCATCCATTTTTAAAAGTGTCTTGGACAGGGCTGTCTGCCCCTGTGGCTTTTAACAAAGTGACCACTTCAGTCCATTGGTTTTTTTTCAGTATGATGAGAAGATACTCTGTGAAAAGACAGCCCTCCCTCCCCCCAGCAAAAGCAGTTCAGGCTATTTTAATCCCATGAACAACAGAACATGTCAGGGTGTGCGCTATAATCTCATCTCCGCCCTGAGTTGTTAGAGGCCTCTGCATTGCCACGTGCCTATTGGTGCGCTGGAGCAATGTAGATTCTGCATCATAAGAGCACAATCCCAATTCAAATTGCTTAAGCTCTAAGTGCAGGGGTGTGCAACCAGGATGCAGGAAAACTTTTCTTGAATAACTTGTCAACATGATAGATGACAAATGAAATTACCAAGTGCAACCTAATATGGTTGGAGTCTCAGGTTTCCTCTGGACCTTGCTTAACAGCCAGTAAATGGCAACACAGGGATTGCAAGGCAATGAGTAACCTTGCAAAGGTCCACTTGCTGTTCGCTTGTGGCTCCCTTGCACCTTGCCATGCAGCAGTTGGACTCAATGTGGCACGAGCTGATGTGGTCCTTAGTGTAAACTTTCCTGAAGCTGATAAGCTCCCTGAAAACTTTACGCCTAAAGACTGCTAAGTATATAGGGTTAGCTGTATGTTCCAGTTGCCTTCCAGAAGAGCACTCAGTAGTACTGATCCTGCCCTTGAAGCTGTTGTGAGCATAACAAAGATGTTAACAAAGGTAAAATAAATATTTTGGGTAACAGGAACATGCCTCTCTGTCACCTGGGTGGACAGGAGATCATTCTTCTGGGTCAGGCCTGATGATCCTATGCTTGATCCAAAGGCTTTGTGTGTGGAGGGCCTCAGTATTTTATCACAATGGCTCAATGTGCAGTGGTTAGCATCCTCAAACAGATTCAGGGTGGTGATGGTGGGGTAAGCTGGCATGTTTGTTTTCTCTGGTGTTTCATGGCAGTATATTTGCACTCTTCTTCCTTTGCGGCTTTTCCATGCTAACAATTTGTGGGCGACGGTTCTAATCTTCAGCAAGAAGCTGCAGGTTTTAAACATCTCTTCCTCTGAATCACTTTGTAAGGGGGTGAATAGCAGTAATGGTTCCCATGCTTCAGTGGCATGCCACTTAAAATTTGGAATACCTAACACCTTTCCCAAAGTTAACCGCAACTGGGATCAAGGTGCACACCAATATATAAATAATACAGCAACAGTCTATGAGCAATCACAGGTGTGGCTTCCATATATGATTCAGAAAAAATAATGAGCTGTGTGGATGAAAATAGGCATTTGGGCGGGGATTATGCAAGGCCTGAATTACAATGCAGGATGGGTGGGGGTAACACCTCTTTCAGCTTACAAATGCTAATGCTCAGCAGCCAGAAATCTCTGCAGTGCTATTTAACAAATATTAATAAGTATAATTAAGCTTTGTGTGCTAGATTTTCAGTGCCAAGGAGCTATGAGAAACAGAAAATTTGCTAAATGTTTTCAGTTTTAAATGACTATAACCTGCTTTGGAAAGGAAGCTATGAAGAAAATAAAAGATTAGGCTGCTCTAAAAAAAATACAAAAGTTTATCCCAGGAACACTCAACACGCACACGCACAAAATCAATAGATTACCTAACTGCAGAGACCCTACAAGCAGATAAAGTGATGCATCTTGTTACCTCTATCTCAGATTTCCTTCTTGATGGTAATCTAGAGAGTACGTATTTAACATACAGCTTGTAATACTATTAAAAGTGTTTATAAGAGCCGCAGTCTGTAATCATGAGTTTGAAGGGTGGGAATTCCACCATGACTGATCTGGTCATCATCTTAACCCTGAATTCCTGACAAGACTCGGTTTGAACGCCATCAGCAACTACTCCCTACTGTAATAACTGCCCTTGCAAAATTGGTCTTTGTCCTGGACTAGAGGGATGCTTTCCTTTATCATGTCAAACCTACCACTTCACTCAGACTGTTTAAAAGCAAAACCAAGGCTGCAGCAGGAGGAAATGCAATCTCAGTGAGAGCTCTTCTGCAGTTTCAGTGCAGTAGCAATTGTGCCTATTGCAGCCTGGGAGTGAATGGAAAACTAATAGTGACAGCAACAACAACGATCAGTAATTTTAAATGACTGCAGAATTTAATTATGTTGTCAATCAGCATGCTTCCAAATCAGGTTTATTTTCTGTTTTGATTTATCTCTTATGATGCAAGAGAAACTGGCGATTGAGAGGTTTTTAAATGACCTCCCACTAGTGCTGTGTGTTGTTTCCTGACATTATCTGTTTTAAGAGCAAGTTAACATGGTGGAGAAGCTAAGCTAATGGGTTTTTTCAAGTCACCAGGTACTAACACAGCCTCTTCCTTTCAGGAAAAGGCAAACATCTTATCCTTTAGTTACCAGCTAGACTCAGCTCCTCTGGGTTGATTTGCTAGTCTGAAACTCACCAAGTGGGGGGTGTTTTGCCAGCATCAGAGCAGCCAAGCAGCACTAGGCAACACTGGCCCTTACACAAGGTAGATATGATGGATGCTTCTTGCTGCCACTGGTATTTAGAGTGTGCTTTTGCTTGTAGTATTCACAGTTTTGAGCCAGGGGGAGAGGTCACACCCCCCACGCAGACACTCCTTCTTGCCAACTTTGCTGCCAGCCACATCTCATGGAGGTCTGCTCAATGATCATGGGTTCACTGTAGGGCTGCTCTGGGTCCAGCCCTCTGCAGTTTGTTGTGGTACAACTCTTTGCCCCAGCACCGCTGCCTCCTGGGACCTGTGGGTCCTCACTAATGTGGCTGGGTGGTCACAACAGCGCTGCAAAGAGACTGTGCTGGGGGGGGGGCAGTATGCATAGCCCACTTCAATCAGGAGACTGTGGGAAGCATTGCCTTTCCCTAGATGCACATCTTCCTCCCCTGCTTTAACACAAATTCCTTGACTCTTCAGATTTCAGTGTATCAAGTCATAACTGCTTTGAAGTGTGATTATTCCAGTCAAATCTATCTGGCAAGGGGCTTTCTCCTCAGAGGCAAGCTGTCAGGCCTTGCCCAGGTGAGCCCAACCTCTAAATATTCAAATGTGTGATCAGGCTGTTGCAAAAGCATGTTGTGTCCTGACAAGTCTTATCATGTGTCAGGGGATGAGCAGAGAAATGTCTTCTGGCCAGAACTTGCAAAGCTTCCCCCACAGCTCTACAGCCTTAATTACTCACTTGGAAAACAGAATACAATTTTTGGATCATGCAAACTTTGTCCCCCAAAGCACAGGAATCTGGTGTCTAAGAATATACAAGCGAGGCTTCCGCCCACCTTTGTCAGTGACCCCCTCATTGTCACCCAGAGAGAAGACTGAACTGTGGACCAAGTCCTCAGTGAAGCCTTATAACTTTGGATTTTTAAAAGGAAAATGGCCAAGTCACTTAAATACTGTAAGACTTGCCTCATACTGAAGAGGCACGTGAGCTCTATAACCTGCTTGAATGTCTTGCTTGTAGCCAAGCAGTTCCAGTCACTATTTTCAATTCAGTTTGTCTGTTTTACTTCAGTTACAGTTGCATTAAACTTAAGTTCATAATTTAACTTTTGGAATGAGACTTAACACTGTGCTGTTATTCAGCTGACACACAGTAGGAAAGACAGCATCACTACAGATTAATTTTATTTTTTTTTTTTAATACTCAGGACTGAGTAGACAATACCAATACTTTCAGGAAAGGAGTATGCAATTTTTTTTTTTCCTTAGGAGAAAAACTATAATGGAGGTTAGGTTAAAAGTCTTACACTTTTTTGGGATTTCAGAAAAGGTTATTTAAGACTATTCAAAAGCACAAGTTTTATAAGGTTTTTAAGCTTTTCAGTACTATAAATATGAAAATAGTTTGTACCCAGAAGTAGATTTTTATTCTGAGGAAGTAAAAAAATGTCTTGCTGCTACATTAGCAGAAAAGGTTTTAGCCCAGTAACTAGGGAACTTCCACTGCTAACAGAAGTGAAAATAAGTGCTGGGTGTGGGGCTGTGGAAATTGTAACAAATACCCCATTTTATACCAGAGATGTGTTCAGCTGTCAGTCACTTTAGATGTCTCTTTGGCTTGCCTTGTGCAAATACTAAGCAATAGCATCAGGCTGGTGTGAAATGCAGTGAGTTAGGACAGAAAGCTTATCCCATCACTGTATTTGCAAAGAGAACAACGAAATGAGACCTGGCAGCAAGTGCGATGGCTCAGACTCAGTTTTCCTTTGTCCAAATGCATGCAGTAATACAGAATGCCTGGGCTGGCCTCCCTGTCAAGAGGGGTTAATTTCTCACTGTGTATGCTAGCCATGTGGCTTTTCCCCAAATGCTTTAAGCCAGAACAATCCCACTGAAAGCAGGGAAGATGCTTACTATTGGGGCATCTGGGTGGGGAAGCTTTCTTCTTTTTCCCATCCAAGAGCGGCTTTGTTACTAATGTTAGAGTAAATGCTATTAAGGGCAGAATGGAGACTTGAGGCCTTTGGGAATTCAAGTGCTTCCAGGTGAAGGGAAAAGAGCAGTCTGTCCAAGCACAGGAACCCAGGCTAAAAAGGGGGGTTCCAAGTATCAGGAATGGACTGGGACCCAGAGGCAAAAGCTAGGAAAGATTTGCAGGGCAGTTGCTTGGGTTTAGATTGAGTTCTACAGAAATGACAACTACTGAGTCTGTGCCAAATCTCACAATTGACACAAAACGAGCTGCAGCTTAGCAGTGTTGATCTGTTTGCTGCAGCAGTGATCACATAACTGAGAAAGTATGTTATTCTGCGGTCCTAGGGTTAAAGCTGTTCAGATTTAAGGGGAAGGTTGCAAGTACCAATTTGACTTTTTCCACCTTAGAAAAATCTAGGGCGTGGAGGGGCAGCAGAGCTTTCAGTAGGATGAATATTACAGTCAACAGCCTTGCACAGGATTAGATAACTTGTTTATGTTTTGGAGGCCAACCTGTGTGGGTTCTCAGCAGTGTTATGACACAGCGGTAGGTTTTTAAGCACTTACAAAAATGAAGCTTAGCAATCTCCCCAGCTAATAACAGCCAAGTATTAGGCATTACTGAAAACCTACATCTGACATTTTTTTCCATCAAGTATAATTCCAAGGATGGTAACCTGCTTTATTCTGAAATAAGCTCATTCATGGAAAATGTGAAGACTTCAGACTGCCAGATCAAGGCAAGCATTTACCTGCATACACAGCTAAAAGGTTAAAGTTGTGTGATGCTTCGTATCTTCAGTAACCTTATCTATGGCTCACATACCACAGTTAAATACACTTGCTTTGTGATGAGTATTTGCAATTTTGTTCTCCTCTTAAGAAGAAAAAAAAAATTACCATGCTATACTCAAGCTTTTTTCATCCTCAGAATATGAGTAGCTCCTCTTCAGTCACCCTTAATGTACAATTTAGTTCTTTTTTAACAGGTGAAAAATTGAAGATGAACACAACTGCCCTCTCTTTTCTGTACGATGGTGCCTAACGCGCTATGGGTGACTCTAGAAATAACAAAGGTTATTAAGTAAGGAGGAATTAAAATAAATGGTGTGCAATGTGAGTTATCGAACACTTCTGCAGAAATCTTAATTGTAATTAAATGCAAGCTGAATTCAACATTTGTTGCATGTTTAACATTATTCACTTTGAACTTTCCAGTAAATGCAGAACTCAAATGCACAATTACTTACGCTATTCAATAAAGCAAAAACCAAAATGTATCATAAATAAGTATTTTATAACTTTATTAAACTCAAGACATGACAATATTCAAAATACAAAGTGAATTCTTTTTTATTCAATACTGTACACGATGCAGAAATATCAGTGCATTTCTATAGCATGTATTTCACCTTCATTTAGTTTGTACTAAAACAAATAAAAAGTAAGCTTTAAAATAGCTCAAACATCTCATTCAGCAGTTAAAACTGTAAACAGCTTGTTTATTTCTGTTAGGAGGAACACATTCATCTTCTGTACCTCCGTTAATGAGCACCCCTTCTCTTGTGCTTATCTGTAAGAGGATAAATGTAATAAAAATGAGCACGAGAAACTGCTAATGCACAAATGTGGCACCTCAAGTGAACTTTAGTGGATCGCTGAGGCACAATGAGGAAAAATTAAACAGCAAGAAGCAGCATCCGAAGCAGCGAGAGATGGGACTGACACTGTTCATAAATGGAATCCTGTTTTTTCCTCATACCCTCCTCCTCCTCCCCTAAAATACTGAATAGAAACCAAAACACAAGACCAGCTTGTGCTGTGTTTCTGTATTTAATACAGTCAGAGTTTCAGACTCTAGGTGAGCATGTAGTTGTTACTGCCTACTTAATAGCAACCATATAGCTGCTCATATCCTCTGTCACTTTCAGGACACTTTCACATGTTTCTAGGATCTAGCGGGAAAAGAGCAGCAGCAGAGGCTTAGCGATAGCTGGTCCAAGTCTCTCCTAGGAAAAACTGCAAAATTGAGCCAAGTGTGTCTAGCAATCGAAAGAATCCACAAAACCTAACTCACTTTAAAAGTCTATTAGTGTCAAATTAAGCTGTAAAATAGATTCATCTTTTGAAACGCACTTCCAATATGCTTGCCAAGTCTTGAAGTGAATACTGGATCTTGCAGTTACCTTCTTACCAGGCTGGCATATCCTAGTCAAAGAGGACAGAGTCTGTTCTCAGCAGAGTTACTGCATGAAAGAAATCTTGGAAATGCCTGATACAAAAACTGTACTGCTTTATCTGCTCTGTTGTCAGCTTTGTAAGTGACTCGTAAGCAAAGCTAATTTTTTTTTTTAATAACGAGACTACCAAATATGTTAATCTAGGTAGCATATAACTGGCCAACGGTGACTACTATCCCTCCCATATGTTTCTATGGAATCTTTGTAGGTTTTCAGCTATACAGAGCAAGACAAAAAACAGTCTTAAGAAACATATCAGAGATATGCAGCATAAGAGGACTTTACCATCCACTTTCCAGTTCTCAGAGGACAAACTGGTCCTACTTCATTATCTGAGAACCTTAAGAACTTTGTAACATGATAAAGTTCAGCTCCATCGTGAACAACTGAGCTGAGACTGTATTCCCAGAGACTATGGGGAAACCACGTAAGACAGGTGTTTTCGTTTCAGATGACCAGCTATGTCCATTCTAGGTTTTGAGTCCAGTTTTGTTGGGGCTGAAGTGGCTGTGCAGTCACCAGACCAGGACTGAACCTCTGTGTTAGAGCTACTTTCTTCTGCTTCTCTGAAGAATTTCTCATACTTGTCCAAATATGGAGGCCTTTCAGGCAGCAGATAGTAGTGCGTTGAACTGGCCTTCTTACCATTTTCAATAATTGGAAGAATGCAAGGGACCCTGTTGGAAGATCCTTCACTATTTTGTCTTTGTAGAGCTTTGCTGCTGACATACTTAGGATCAGGTGCAAAACTCTGGGTGGGGGGCATAACCCCATTGAGGTATGATGGCAGGCTTTTGGGACTCGGCGTACGGGAATTGCTGCGTGACAAAGGTTCTCTTGGGGGCACTTTTGGAGGCCTGTCTTCATCACTGTACGCACTAGAAGCAACTTCTGCTGACCACCTTCTGTAATCTGGTTTGAGAGCCCTTGGAGGTATGGGAACCCTTGGTGGAATCTCTGGTTTATCTTCATCAGAGTTTGGAGAAGACCTGTTTAAGTGTCCAGATAGTCTTACTACTGGTTTATTAAGAGATCCAGCTGGCCCGGAATGGGACCTTCGCAAACGTCGATGCAGCTGCTGTGGAGGAGGATAAATACTGGATGTGTATCCATTTAAGCTTTGTGTAGGGTTGGCATCTTCTGGTTTTGGTCCTGTTGGAGTATCAAAGTATGCATAGTTGATTTGTCCGCAGCCCCTAAAGCTCCGCCGGCTTGGAGCACTGGATTTAAAAGGAGGAAGTTCATAATCTTCTAACAAAAAGTCAGTATCTGAGCTAGTCAGGAATTCCACCTCTTTGTCAACATCATCTGGAGTAAGGTCTTCAGAAATAGGTAGAGGGGGTAGTGGCCTGGAGCTACGGTCATTGGAAGACGCAGACAGAAATTGAATTGGCCCATTTTTTATTGGCATGTGATGAGGAGGTGTTTCATCAGAAACGCAGCCCGTGGTTAATGACAGTTTACTAAAGCCAGGAATGAGATGGTCTTCATATCTAGAAATCGGCTGTTCATTTTTGGGACTTACAGGAGGTGGACTGGATTTCTGAGATGGGACTTGGATGCAACTTTCAGCAAAGCTGTGGTCATTCATGGAAGCATGGTTGGAAGAGTGCCCTAAAAAGGTGAGAAAGTCTTAGAAACACTTTTCTAGGTAACACTCTAGCACATTACCTTCCCACTGCACACTGAACTATTTAATTCCTTCTAATGCAACAGTGAGTAATGTCTGCCTAATGAGTCCAGTAGGAAAACTTAGCTATTATAGATCTTTTCTGGTCATGGATTTATGTGTTTAGTTAAGAAAGCAGCTGATTACCTTATTGTTTTAGGCCAGTGCTCCAGTTAAACGAGGTAGTTCAAGAGACCTCAAGCATAAGCAACAGAACAGAGCTACAGCTACAAAGATCCCAGCAGAGGACTACAACCAAACAAGTGCTATTTTACTAAATGGCTTTTCTGTCAGATGGCAACTCGGAGGCCTCCACGTACAAGGAAAAGGTTGGTTGGTTTGTTTTTTTAACTTGATCATGTTATTTAAAATGTTTTTTTTGTTGTTGGGCTTGAATAGTAGTGTTTTCTTGAAATGTTTGCATTCTGTCACCAGAGGGCAGCCTTATATCCAGAATGAGGAAGCATTTAGTGTCTTAGTGAAGACTTGAGGATTTTTTTTTTTTCCCCCAAGACAAATCCATTACACTATCTAAATACGTGTGTGGTAGTCTTTATACTTACCAATGGATGGTAAATGTTGCTCTGTTGACGGATTCAAATTATATGCCACTGCTATAGGGTCCACGTTAAAGAAAGTACTAAAAAAAAAAAAAAAGAAGCCTTCACTGTAAATAAACCATAGGTCGGTACTGGTACAAGTATTCTTAATGCTCATCTCATATACTTGAAGATGCAATAGATCAAATTTTAGCCTCACTCACTTTTCAAATCCACTGTGGCTACCCCAGCAGGTTTTCAGACTCCCCATGCCTTGACTAGTGTGAAGAAATCCGGTTTTTAATGGGACTCTCATCTCCTGAGCAGCAACTCCTGCAGTTGACATTGTGCACTGCTCTCTGGTGATGTCTCACGACCCTAGAAATTCACAGTCCTTGACAGGTTTCCTGCAGTTTTCATTCCCTTCAAAAGAGAGAAGGACATAAATATCAGAAATGCAAACCTGATGAGTTAATCTCTCATCTGAAATTTCAGTATTTCAAGGAACTAAATAGCTCTGTAGAAAGGCCTTCTGTCCCAATACTTGCCAATAGGAAGACTTTGCCAAACTTGTTATTTTGTGTCTGACTGCAAAACTAAAGTACAAAATAGGTAAACTCTCTTACAGAATTAAACTGTATAGAAAAAAGAAAAATATGTTCAGTAAAGCTATCAATATATGGCAACTGTGCATCAACAACTTCAGTTCTTGTACATAAACTGCCAGTTATTCTGGCAAAATAAGTCTTCAAGAACAATCTCTTTAACTTTCTAGTAGCCATTTATCTTCAGTTGTATCTTTTTGCTAATGAGTTTATGGTTTCCAGTGTAGCCAACATACAACAGCCTAGTCTAAGTGTTACCTTCAATAGCTTAACAAATGGCCTTTGCTCCAATAAACAGAATTACTGACTACTTAAATCAGAATTCCAAAACTTCTTTTATACAAAAACAGTCGCTATTATTAATAAACTTAAGCATTAAGATACTTTAAATCAGCCTCAAGTCTTCTAGGTATTTCAAACAAATTGGAAATCTAGTGATTTGAAATAATCTCAGCTTAAACTGTCCTGCTGTATTCAGATTTATTTTGAATGTGTGAACAATGCTTTATCTGTCCCATTTACAACAGAAAAAATGTGTTGGCAATTGCTTTATACCGAATAAGTAATCATAGTCTAAGGAACAAGTTGACTCGCAGGGCTTTGTTTAGGAAATTCAGAATGGATTATTGGGGGGGGACAGTGTAAAAGTAGTCAACGTTCTGAAGGCAGGAGAAATTAAGTCCAAGACTATAAGCAAAGATGTTCACTGGGTCTGTGCTTCATCTACACAAATATCCTAAATTCAGCAAGTACAATATGGTGTTATATGGCCATTTAAAAAATAAAAAACCCCAAACCCAACCCACCCAAACCAGTTTAATTTACCTCTCTTGAGAATTAAGAATATGACCAGTTTCTTAACACGAACTTCCTTCCTCCTCTCCTCCTTCCCATCCACCCCCCCAAAGAAAAAAACTCCACCTAAAGAAAAGTCAACTAACAATTGAGGGCCAGCTACATCAGTGCAGTATACATGTCAAGAAAACCCCTTCACAGTATGGTACTGCAAGAAAATGGGGTACAGAAACAAGTACTAGCTTATGCTTATGGTAAATCTGTTAAAAAATAGGAATTCTATGCAGATGTGTAATCTTCCTTTTCTTTTTAAGAGGAAAGATCCATTATACTTATTTGCAACATGAGGGATGGGCAGACTCCTAAGCAGGACTGTAAACCAAGTGCACCAGGATTAATTTGCAATCTAACATCACTATTTGCCTTTTATAAACAATTGTTTGAGAAAGAACAACTCTGCTATGCTTTTCCAAATTTGAATTGGGTCCAGTATTGATCATCCAAGCAAACAGTATATGCAAAACAGCTTCTGACTGTACATATGTTTATAATGTGCAAGACCTAATCACATTCTCTTTAAGAGTGTGATGGTTTTCTTGATTATGACTACCAGTGATGTGATCCACAACAGAAGTGAGATTTTTTTTATTTACTACCAGATACCCAGTGTATTTTAGCCAGGCATTTAAGAAGAACTCTAGACAGAAGGCTATTAGCTTTAATAGAAGTGAACAAGGGCCAAGCCAGCGTTCTGTCTGCTGCAGCAGAGCATTAGAGTCTTAGTCCTACTTACTTCAGCCCTCCTGATTTTAGTAAAAACTATGTTCTTCCTTTTCAGACAATGTCCTTAAAAGCTAGCTTGACCCTGGAAATTTTTGCATTACACAGTCAAGTTGGACCCTTCCCAGTAATGGGAATTTCAGATTTTCTTAGTAGAATTAAACATACAGCCCCAGGAAGCAATAACATAGTTCTGATTAGCAAATGAGTTCAAAATCTCTAGTAGTCCTGTAACAGCAGTGCTTCCTTCCAGTTCTGTAAGTGCAAGCAGAACCATTGTCCACGGAGGAGCAGAAGACTGGAGAAATCCATTTGTCAGAAAGACTTAAGCAGCACAGTACAAGTATAGCATCAATTCTAAAATTACTTCCTATCATGTTAACATAATTTGCAAACAAAACATCCATCACATCAGCTCACACTGTACTGAGCAGTGATTTTTCGTGCCTCACAGATCCTATCCTATTAGCAATGAATCTGCAAAAGAAATGAAGGAGAATGAATTAGTGAACTTAAAGCTAATGCCTATGAAGGAGTTTGCACTGCCATTTCAGTATTTTTTGAAGTCAAATGCAAGTCACAAGTTGAAAAGTCACTGATACAGAACACTGACTAGTCAGCAAATGCTAATACTCCACCTCAGCAGGCATACAAGATCCGACAAGACCATGAGCAAGACATTGATTATGATATAAAAAATGAGACAGGAAGGGGGGGGTGGCATTGCTGTAGTTTGAGAGCACATGTAATGTGCTTGCTATGATAACATACAACCCTTGCAGGGCTTGTTAAGAAGCCCAACCTCCATCAGATCCCACGCCAAAACCACTGCTAGTAATTACTGTGTCAGCTTTCTGAATGCTGTCTAAATCTCAGCTCTCAAGACTGATAGTTGCACAATCGCCTCTCTGAAATCCCTGTGGAATGCTAAGCTCAACTTCTGAAATTGACTTAAATATTTACATGCTCTAGGAAAAGGTAATTTTCACTTTTTTCAATCAACTGTCTATTTTTTAAAAATAAAGTACAGACAAATTTTGCAGCCATAAAACTTGCTTGCTTCTAACAATAACCTCTTTGTGAATTCACAGAAGGTGACTTGCCTCGACATTTCAGTGGGGAGCTGTGAATGGACAGAGTTATGAAACTGTCCTCCATGCCTTAAGCTAGGAGTATCGAGAGAGGTAAGGCATGTGCTCGTTCACTAAACCACCTAGTTACTTTTTCAGTGGAGTCTACAGAGTTGGTGCTTGTATTTTAAAACATGCATAAGCTTGTTTGAGGAAACAGTATCTTAAGAGGGAGCCATGAGGACATGTAATTGAGGAGTACAAACTCTGTATTTTATACAGCGTGCTCTTACTAAAGCTCAGCAGTAGATATTTAATGAGGCTACTATTTTCTAGTAATTGGCTTAAAAAAAAATTACAAAAGTCAGCCATGAAGATATAAACACCAACAGTTTCCACTGTAACTGTTGGCCCAATCCTGCCTCCTTAAAGACTTAAGGATCTAAACTTAACCATAAATAAGATCAAACTACATTTGCTAAAGAAAAGGGACACCATGCAGTAATGAAGCATTCCAGATCTCACGCTCGTTTGCTGCTCATTTGCACAGAATGGGTTTCCAGTCACTCTGTTTGTCTGGCCCAGTTATGCATAGATTACGGCACTTAGAAAGATTGAAGCACTTTGAACACTTTTGAAGATGTTACCATTTCAGTGTTACTCAAAAGAAACCGAGTTAGTTCAAACTAAAACTACAGCTAGTAATTACTACAGTGCAGATACAAGCCAAGGCAATTCAAAGGTTTGTCAGTGCATTAGGAAGCTATCAACACCATCCGCTGCAAGGCAAGGTAACTGCAAAGGAGATACTTTTTAATCATTCATGCCTGCTCACATTCACAAGTACGAATTATTCTAAATATTAGAGATGAGATTTTTTTTTTACAAGGCCAAATATACCTTCAGACTTGAACTGTGATGAATAGTACAGTGGATATATGTAAGCTGAAAATGGCCAATGTATCCATAAACAGTAGGGTATCTACATAGTGAGGAATGTACATGGGAATATATCGGAAAATTTTTGTGAGACAAAGTTGAGTTACAT
Organism: Pygoscelis adeliae; assembly: GCF_000699105.1. Taxonomy (NCBI): domain Eukaryota; kingdom Metazoa; phylum Chordata; class Aves; order Sphenisciformes; family Spheniscidae; genus Pygoscelis; species Pygoscelis adeliae. The sequence goes on along the minus strand of NW_008823870.1, from coordinate 83,095 downwards.
GAAACATCCTAAATACACAGTTTTCATACTGATACATATCACTAAATACTTGTGTTATAGCCAACAGTAATCATCTATTTACAAACTAAGAAACATTTGCATATATTTTAGCTCAACACCTATAGAGAATCTTGTTACTCTCTTCCCTGCTCTCCCAGCCCTAATGCAACCAAATATTTGAGGTCAGTCAGGTTCATAATAAAGAAAACCTTTCTGGTATGCACAGTAGACCAAAGCATGCTCTAGAATATTTCACTTAATGGGGATGGAATACAGCAATTTGCTGTACAGATTTTTGTATGTCTGCACAAATTTTGGACAGATTTTATAAAGGCAACACTCTTGAAAAGCAGCTTACGTACTTATAAGAAATGGGAACGTGGAGAGGGGAGTAAGACCTCCTTACCACTTTTGGGAGGGGAAGAAACGTGGCTACCTTAAATCCACAACCTATTTTTGCTCACCTTGCCACCACATATCTTTGACAATCTCAGAAGCAATTCACAGGAGGAGGGGCACATTTTTGCACTACAAGTCATCTGCTCCAGCTAGCTGTTCCTTATTTGACAATATGATGTAATTTCCTTTTTTTCCTTTGACTTTCTATTTAATGTAAGTACCTGAGATAGAGCCACCCCTTTTAATGTTTAAGTATTTCAGACTTCTAATTGGACTTTAAAAAGCCTAAAAGCTGTTAGTATACTTTCCGGAACTCCATATGCTTCCAAAAAAAAAAAAAAAAAAAAATCCTGGTTCTTTAGTGGTCATATCATCCCGTAAGTGCTTTTGTCTTTGCAACTAGATGAATGCTCAATAACTGACACCTGGCAGAAACAGCCTCACGAGAAGGTTATTTTAAATCTATTCATTTAATAAATAATTAGGTCTTACTTACTATGCACCAAACCTCCACAGTGCAGTTCAGTATTCCTCCAAGTCACAAGCCAAATCATGCTCACATACAGGCCTCAGAAATTTTTTCCATTTATAGGAATTATATTCTTTACAGTTGTTATATAAATGAGGCATATTCTTAGCTTTGAGAGATTTTTCTGCACATTCTGCCAACCAGAAATGGACCGTTCTGTGGTAGAAAATTTAAGACTATGATCACTTAGTGCAGATGGCTAAAAATACTGCTAAAAATCATAGGAGGCTGCAAATAAGGTTAATTCTACAGGTATACCCCAGATGATGATAGGCATAGATTTAAAGAGACAAATCAACTGAACAGCAGACAAACAATGTATTTAGATTATAATAGTCAGCTATTTTGGAATATATTCAAAGAACTGCAGTTCATCAAGGAGTTTAAGTTCAGTTAAAATTTGGGCTACCATTTCATGGTCCTACACAGCAACTGGGAGGAACCTGTAAATTGCCAGTAGAAAACTAATAATTAAATAGCAAGACAGCTGCCTTGCCTCTGCTTGTCAGATTTCAGATGCATGCTTAAGGTATGGTACTTCATCCTCCTGAAAATTTTAATGTGAATATAGCCAGCTTACATTCAGGAAATAAAAATTCCTTTATAGCTGACTCAGAGTCACAAGCATAGCGTTAGACACACTGTGATAAGTTTTAATTCTGCTTTCCACTACAGAGAAGTGGAACTGTTTTCCTCTGAAATAATTCCTGTATTGCAGAGGATGGCAGACGAAGGGCTTCACCAAGAACATACACCCCCTCAAAAGATAGGTTTCTATTAAAAAAAAAAAAAAATATTCCATATAGGTAGATTGCTAAGGAAAGAAAACTAGGTTTGTGCATAAAGCAACATGGGTGAATTGAGCAGTTCGGTTTCTTCTTTTAAAGTTTTACTAGCTTATAAATGCAATTCACAAATGTTTGTGATGCAGAGGCATCGTTCACCTGTCATGCCAGTATGACAAAGATTCAAGTATCCCCAAACTGACCAAAGAGACCTTGCCCCCAGAGCCTTTCCCATCCAGTTTATCAATATATAATTAAGTACTGTTATCTTTAGGTCAAACGTAACAAGTTTTTTGCTTATTGCTTCAGCAATACTGCATGGGGTCCTTAATCTGCGTGCTAGTGACAGGAGACCACTGAAGTCTCAGAGTCCCTGTGGACTGCTTGCTTTGCGTGACCAACATCGTGCATGTCCACAGCAGGCATACGTGCTCGAGGGATGCCCTGTAAATACTTGAAGAGTACGGTGGCGTCTCCAGATTTAAACGCCACAGACTGGCTATTTTCGAAGTCGAGGCTAAGCGTGTACTGGGGTATTAAGTCAGGAAGAAATGTCTGTTCTAAATTAAACCATCCTAAATTAGAGCACGAAGCACAGAGCCTGAGCCCACAGTACGGTCTCTATTTACTCACAGGAGCGAGGGGAGCAGCTCGGAGGCGAGTGAGAGGAAGCACTGACACTGTTTCGGGCCGGGAAGAAAACGCATGGCAGGCCACGTTGATTTCCAAGAATGTGGCCACGGGCACCGCTGACCCCGGGCGGGTCCCACCCAGAGGGACTTCTGCCGCGTGAGCGCTTCCGATCCCCGCGAAGGCGCGCTCCCCACTGCGGCGAGCAGCGCGGGTATCGCGCCTGAGACGCCTCCCCGCCAGACCCCGCAGGTAAGCGGCGCAGCGGCGGGGCGGGGGC
>NW_008823870.1:68949-78766 GCF_000699105.1 Pygoscelis adeliae | reverse complement strand
TTTTCTGTGGTAACAATGGCTTCGCCCGAGCAGTGAGGTGGAGCTAGTCCTTGCCCCGCGCGTTTGGTGTCCGAGTATTTCGCAGTCACGGGGAACACTTGTACTTCAGTATCTCCAGAAGGAAAAAAACACCAACGCTTTCACCGTTGCAGGAATTGCTGCTGTGAACGTCCGTTTTCCTGAACTTCGCGTTGAAATAAATCCATGTGTAATGATTTATTGGGCATCTTGACTAACGATATATGGGTTATCACAGATTTGACAGTGTATTTTGTGTCTAGACTTAGCATTTGTGATGGTAAAACGCAGTGGTTAGAGCAGTAGGATTCTCAGTGAAAGCTGCTGTGTAAAGACTGTTTTGTGAGTGTTTGCAGGCAATACTGTTTATTACAGCATAAACAATATGAATCTGTTTTTTGATCAGTTTTGCTGTACAGTGCAATCATTTCTTCGCTGGACAAATGTCAATATGGGACTCAAACTCCCAGCACTGAGAGTTGCTAACAATAGGATTAACAAAATGTGTCTGCTATACTCTTTAAGCTGGAATAGTTATTAATATTGCTAAGAAGGAAGAATGCTTGATTTCATTGCGTGATGCAGTGCATGTCTGCAGTTGACTTCTGCTTTCTCTTTTGGGGATTCTATTGACTTCTGGTGAAAGTCCCCCATCTACCCTTGTTCTTGGGGATATTAAGCTCTCCTACTGCATATTTGTGTTATAAAAACTGCTGTATTGCTGACCAAATGAAGGTGATGTGAGAAGAAAGGGAAGGAATATAAACTAGGAGATATTTTTGGTGTTTTTTTTTCTCCTTGGATGTGAGAAATGATGAAGAGGTCCTCTAAAGTTGGCTGGACGTGTTATGCAGATGAGAGAAAGTGAAAAGAACATAAGGGAGGGTGGAAGCCGCCAAAAGACAGGAGGAGAGCAGACAAGTGAGGTTTTGTGGTTTTGATGAATTAGGGCACACTGTGTTAACGGTGAGACTGCACCATGTTATGTTCTGGACACATGCTCAAGAGGGGGTAGCATCTAGTGATGATGGCTTGTGCTGAACTCTACGTGCTCAAAGACTTCTTCCAAATGCTTTGTTACACTTCTGTTGCTCTGGACTTGAAGACTGCGACTAATTGTTTCTGTGGATGAACTGCACATGCAACATGAGTTATCTTAAGTTTAAATTGTCCTGGTTGCATATATGTGTTGAGGCGAAAGTAATTTTTTTTTTTTTAATTCTGGTATGTTGGTGTACATGCTCACTGATGGTGCAAATAGCCCTACGTGTTATTATGAACGGACACAAAAGACAAACTTTTTTAAAAAATGTGTTTCAGAGTGTCGACTAGGACAAACTCCTGCAGTGCCTCCGTGGTGGAACATGAGGAATAATAGTTGTTTGGCTTTTTAACTTGTTTGTGCCTGAGAATCTTTGGTCCAGGAAAAGGTCATTCTGGCTTTCCCTGTGGCTGTTACCCTATGGCCTCTGTACTTCCATTAGCAGGCCTGGTTTTACTCTGTTAGCCAATTTAGGAGTTAGTTCATGTGCATGTAATGGTATGGAATTTTTGTCTCTTACTGTTAAATAGCTTTACCTATGGCCTTTGCTCACTAAAACCCCACTGCCTTGAATTTCTGATTGTTCTACTGAATAAAAATGTTTAGTAATGGTGTCACTTGTAATAGTTTCTGTGCTGACTTGTGCACAGAGGAAATTGAATTCTGTACCAACAGTTACATTCTCGTTTCTCTCCCTTCTTTGCAATATGAAGTTATTTCAGGACTCTTAAACCACCTCATGGTTCTGTAGGCATGTGTAAACTACTCTTTGCAATTTGCTAATTGCCCTAAAGACTAACTCCTAAGTAATCTTGGACATCCTGCTTGGTTAATACTAGTTAATAACAAGTCTGCTAAAAAAAAAACAGCTCAGGTAGTATTACAAGATGCTTTAAACCTCTTTTGTACCCTGTTTTGGAGATGGATAGCAGACTTGTCTATATTTAATAAATGAAATGTCTGAATTCTGTGAAAAAAGAGTATCATGGACTTTCATTCATGATACTCCCTTTCATTCAAGGATTCCCTTTGCAGAGGGAATCCCTGTGATACTGGATGTCCTTTGATTGGAGCTGTCCTATTTTTAGCTTGCTTTGCAGCGTATGCCTTTCCAATGATCTCGGTTCCCTTGATATTTCCCATTTTTAACACTTTCAGTTGCTATTCCTGTTTGTTTTGAGAGGAGAAAGGCATAAATGTAAGCAGCAGCTGGAGAAGCAAAAGGCAAAACCTCCTTAGGAAGCTAGGAAACGATGAAAGTAAAATTTCATACTGAAAGACTAACATGGGAAGTAAGAGATATATTTTTAATATAGAATGTCAGATATAGCTCTTGTCTGGTCATTCTGTAGATTGTCGTGATTTTTTTGGTGACCCAACTTCTATAAACAATAACTTTGTTTTACAGTAGCTGCTGCTGTATTATTGCTTAATCCTACTTATTCGTGGCAGCTGCTCTTGAGCAGGAAGCTTGGGGGGTTTTTTCCATATTTTCTGGTAAGTGTGCCTCCAGTCAGGTTACCTGAAAGGGAATGAGTAGCGCCTTGTTAATGACTAGAAAAGGTAATTGGTAAGTCATCAGAGAGGAAGAAGCTTTTCTGAAGAGAGGTAACCAAAGTGTAAGTTGGATGCTGTGGTGCTAGTTTTTGCATGACCAGTTATGTGAATGAGGGTGGTGTAGATACACTTCTACAGCACGTCCAGAGGTGCTTCTGCAGAGCCGAGACCATCTGTCACTTTAATTATTTCAGATGTAGCCTTTATGAACCCTTTACTAAGGGATTGCTTGGGAAAAGCAAACCTAGCAAAAAGCAATGCAGAAGGTGGTCTATGAATAAATCTCTCCATCATGAGAAGTCCTGAATTCTATCATTACTTGATAGATTAAAATTCAACACATTGGCCTTGGCTTGGATACTGACTTCCAAAACAAATGAGTTGTCATGTCCCTCATCTCTTTCTTAAAATTCATAGCCTTTACCTCAAGCAGAATCAAGATGTGCACGGTAGAAGTTAAACTGTGTGCGATCATTCCGTAGTTTCAGTTCATAGGTCTCATTCAGGTCCCTATCTTCTGTTTTGTGGTAGTCTGACAGAGTGGATCTACATATGAATATTGAGGTTAAGGAGCCTGCGTGGTACTCTCTTACTCTAGTGATGCATACATTATGATAAAGTAAACAAAGTACACACATAATAAAATCCTTAGTTACCTAAGTTTTGAACATCTGTTGCCCTGAAGTGAGGGAAATCAACTTGAGCATCTGTTAATTTGAGGGGAAAAAACAATACATACGGGACGCATTGGAATTGCTGTAGTTTCTCTGAACTGATAGCAAGTCAGAGACTGTGGTGCAGCGGTGGTAAACTCATGCTGGTACATGAGTGGAGAAATCATATTGCCCAAATTACAAGCAGTTACACTTTATACTTCTTCTATTCTTACTGCATGGGGAATGTTGTACTGTGGTACTTACTGTGGGATAGAGAAAGATGTGTAGGTGGGCAAGGGAGGGGCAGAGACAATGAGTTTGAGTGTAAGGTGTATCCATAGATTAGCAGTGCAGATTCTGACATTGCAAGGGTAACAATATACTACTGTGCAGACCTGATGCTGAAATTCAGCCTCGTACAGGGGCCATTACTTGGGCTTTGTGCGAATTCACCCTATACAAGACTTTAAAGCAATCGGATAATGCTAAATTGCCTCTTAAGTCATCTGTAGACACTGACACAGATAGCAAATCTTTTATGCTTCAGGCATATGGAAGTGGTTTGTGATGCAAACATACTATCTAAAGTGGAAGTACAGCATGGCTTTTGTGAGCTCTCATCTGTGTGCCTTGATTACATCTCTCTGTATGCTGCAAATGCCAGAAGTTTTACATGGCTTCAAAAACTAGGCACAGAAAGCCTGATGGGTTTGATCCATTAAGGCTGTAGAGAAAGTGCCTTGTATCAGACTGCTGGGAATGGGGAGAGGACGTTGCCTGCTGCCCTAGACATCTCGTTTCCTTTTTTCCCCATGCTAGGGCACTATTGGGCTAGGTGGACCTTGGGATTTGAGGCAGTATGGCTGCTGTTAGGATACATCTGTATTTTGCTCTCCCTTTCACATTTCAATTGGACTCTTCCATCATTTTCTGCCTACGTAACTGGGTACACAATGATTTAATTCTGCTTACAAGATTCAGCTCAGGTCCCTGTCTCTGCAGATGCATCCTGAATCCTTCCAGGAAAGGACTGCACTGTTCTTTGAGTTTGGAGACCACAAAGAAAGGAACAGGATTAGGAGAGCACTACAAAACTTTTTCAGTGTAAGGATTCATCGTTGCTGTGAATGAGGAACATGTGCTTACTTCACTGGTCAGATTTGTATGAATGCAGTTACACCAGGCAGGTATAGGGCAGAATGAGTGTGTTGCATTTCCAGTTTAGCCAGAAGGCCCACAGAAGGGAGGAAACTCATGGGTCAGTAAAGGAGGGCTAAATTAGAGGTTAGCATATTCAAGTGTCTAGACAGCAAATACAGACATACTGCAAAAGTCAGTCTGTGAGGGAGTGGAGAGTCTAGATTAAAAAGCCATTTCAAAGGCATGTTGCCTGGATAGGGTAATCATGTGCTCAGACTTTTTCAGTACATAAGCATAAGCTGAGCAAGGGAAGAGATCAAAAACAGACACAAAGATTGACACAGATTCTGTAGCAGCTTAGACTGGAATGGAACTCGATACATTAAAAATAGCTGGTTGTTCATGCTTGTGTTTCCCAGAAATGGCCACAGCCATATTTGTTTTTTACCAACCATTCTGTAATATTTGAATGCCTCGCAGAAATGTTGCATCCATCCTGCTGCTGTAGGGACACTGTTATACAGTCGTCCCAAGCTGAGATCATTCTTGCTCTCAGGCATGTTAAACTGGTCATCAGGAAGCCGAGCTCTAGTCTGGTGAAATACCTGGAGCTCACTTAATCCCTGTTAGATCGGATGCTTTTAGGGCAGCGTTGAGAGATGTCCCACTGCAGGATGCTGGGTGGATCAGCAGAAACAGAGGAGCTGACTCAAATCCCAGTCTAACTGCCCTGTTGCATCCCATCTCCTTCCTTACAGAGCTGGAGGGCTTGCTGTTAGCTGACTGTCTCAGATGTGTTTTTATGCCCTTTAGGCACAGTGTTTCACACAAGTGTAGTGTTATGCATGATGACAGTTTGGGGGAAGTTCCAGGAATCTACCCACATGCAGTGTTAGGGTCTGCAGAACCACTGAAGTTCCTTTTCATACTTCCCAAGAGCATGTTGTATTCTGTTACCTTTGTCTATTACACTATTTCTTTTTCAGTGTGCTTTTTCTGCCACGGTCATCTCACTACATAGATGATGTCATCTTTGTGGCAAAGCTAAACGGCCCGAGAATGATAGGATGCATTCATGTAGTGTTTTGCAGGTAGAGGTGTCTGCGGTGGCTGTTCTTCAAAACAACTAGAAGCTATATGAATAGTGGCATAGTGATCAGCTTGAGCTGTTATACCCTACCTCGTATGTTGGCTTTGATAAACAGCCAAAGTGAGCTTGCATCTGAAAACTGCAAAACACTCCATGTGTGTGTAGTGTTTCTTATCCCTGCCAGGGAAGGATTTCTGTCTCTTTGCTCCAAGAGGTCTCAACTGGTTTGCCCACTGCAAGGAGCATATCTAATGCAGAGGCCTCTGAACTGGTCCTTGCACAAGGTAAAGTTTATTAATTACTCTACCAAAGATACCAAGGTAAGGGACATAAATTAGATCAGGTAGGCTATCTGTGGAAAGAGCCAGTCCTGCATGATCTGGTGTGCTGCAGCACATGCTGCTGAGGCCCTGTGTCCACGGAGTCGATCTCCAGGCACACCATGTAGTGTTGCCCAGCGCGAGATGTGTGGATTGCTGTGGCCAGACCCTTGTTTGTCAAGACTGAACAGGAACTCTTGAAAAATAACTAAATATTGTCAGCACCTGTAGCTGTTGGGTATTTTGTAATGGCAAGCCTAGAAGTCATCAGTCTTTTACAGTCATAATTGGGCAGTAGGTTTCACCAAGATTGGAAAGAATGGTAGCAGTCAGCTCTTTGCTTTCTTTGTACCTTTTCCTGTGGCTTGTTCTATCCTTTTTACCTGCTAAAAGCAATGCCATAGTCTGTTCTTTTGATGAAATTGTTTATTTATAGAGTATCATCAATAGGTGCGGCTTATGATCTCTACAAAATAAATAGTAAGCAAAACTGACAGCCTAGAAGTATAGCATGCCATTAAAAACATAGCCCAGGGAAGCTTGGGATGCTTTGTGTATCAGGTGGGTATTTGAGAGACCTGTGAAAGCAGGGGAAGGAGATTTCACAGATTTTACAAGACCTGAAGGCGGAATAGTGTGTGGTTCAGTGAGCCAGGGAGGTTAAGAGCAGATTGAGCTGGAAGGACAGGGGGGGTAAAGCTCAGCTGGTTCTCATTCTGAACCAGTAATTTCATTTGAAAAGCTATATATATAGAAACGGTATTTGGAAACAGTTCTAAGTGTATCATTGTAGAAATTAATAGTTTGGTAACTTGATTCCCAAATAGTGTAAAGTTAATTTTATTCATATTTGAGATTCTGCCTATATAGGGCATGTGGAAGGGGACACAACAGTCTGCCGAGCATTTATATTTTGATATGTGTGCTTGTATTGCACTACTGGTCTCTTGCTACAAACATCCCCAACAAAGTAAGACTGTGCTGCTGAACTTGCTTCTGGTTTTTTTATCATGTCAAAATCTGACATGGGTTTTAATGTCTATTTATGAATGATACCTTTAATTCCAGAGCCTAATGCTTACTTACCCGAGTGCATCTTTGTGCCTACTAATAAAACACTAATTTTCTGAGAAGCCGAGTGCTACAGGACCTAATGATTTTGCTGGAAAAAAGATTAATCAACATCTCTGAATTTCAGCTCTTACTTGTGTCTACACATGGAATTAAATAGCTGGTATTTAAAATACTTATTTAGAAGTATTTTTAAATGTTGGTGTCTCTAGTCCTCTGTCTCTAGTTAAGGTTATATATATGTTATCTAAATAACCTTTGTGAGGTTTAGAGAAAAAACTAAGGTCATGCCTGTAAGATCAGGTTGCCTCAACATTTCAAAATGATCAAACATTTCAAATTGGGCATCTCAAAAATTGAGGCATGAGAATAGCTTTTCACTTTTAAATGTATATGTCATATGAATGTGTACATATATACGCATGTGTGTGTACAAGACAGGTCTTAACTGTGCTTGCACATAGCAGCATTGGCTGCAAGCAGATAAGAAGAAGGGGAAAAAGCTGGTGTGATCACAGTAACTCTCAACAAACTTTTTGTACAACATTTCACAATCTCTTTTTATCTCCCAACCTGTCTCCCCCTTTTTTTCTTAGCGTTTGATTTGCTAACTTCATTCACCAGCCTGATGCATTTGGACAGAAAATGAGATTCCTCTTGCGCTTGCACCCAGCACCTACACAGTTCTTGTTTCAAGGCACTGAGAAATACTGCAGAGTGAACTCCCATGCTTGGTTCGTACTTCTGAACCTTGTGGCAGTTGTTGGAATTTCCAGCTGTTGCCAATGCAAGTTGGCGGGAAAGGCAAAGCTGGTGATGTATTGACTGGCAGTTAGTCGAAATCCTGACAGACAGATACCTTTGCACATAATTGCATTAAAATAAGCTACTTGATTACTTACATTCTTATGAGAGCATTTCTACATGATGTGCACTTGATATTTTATGTGTATTGGCTCTACTGTGAAGTCTGGAGGGAAAAAAAAGGATTCCAAGGTGAACCAGAATTTATTAATGCTGTAGGAATAATAATCTGCTTTTAGGAGGCTGAAACATGACCTTTTGAGGGTCTTGGTCTGCTGTTCAGTATCTTCACACCTCACATAAACGTGGATAGAATTATAAAAATACAAATTAAGGGAATAACCTGTTTCTGTGTGTTTCCCCTGCCCGCCCCCCCCCCCAAAAAGTTAAAAAAACCCCTTTGTCCTCCTTTGTCCACATTGAAATATATAAAGCACTTTTTCAAACTCTGAATTGAATTCCCTTCTGAGGTTCAAACTTAAGAAATTTACAAGGGATAATTCATTTATGCAATTTCTTGTTTTTAAGTGCATTGCAGAAATTTCATGGGAAATATTTCACACTTGACTTGAGGGGTCAATCCAAATGATGGTGGAAGGTTTTTGAGCAACTAAATAGCTTGAGTTTTTAGCACATCTTTGATTTTAACTACTTAAGTTATATGGTGTTTGTTCTGTCATAAGCATCACCTTCTAACTGGTAATCGAAATGGTGTGAGTAGCATAGTCAAATAAATAACCTTTAGTCAGTTCGGAGGTGTTTCAGTTTTACATTTTTAGTGTAGATTTGTGGTAATGAGATGGAGCTGCTGAAAGTAGATGTGAAGGGTAAAGTATGATCAAACTGAATTTGCTGTTGAGCTTAAAATCTGGGGAGGAAAAAAGTACTCCTGTTGCGTGGCTGGAAGTAGCTCTGCAGGGAGACCAGCGGGGTGAGGTCTGGGTGGTGAGGCTGCACCTGCATGGCCTGCAGCACAGCCAAAACCCAGCATCCACGAGTCCAGAAGTCACTGTCGTCTTGAGACCGCGCTCTCTTCCTTCCTCCGCAGGGTCACTGCAGGTTTGGGAGCTAGCATTTCTTTGTGGAAACATCTTCTCTTCCTCCCGGGATCTGCTGAGTGTCTTTATGCACTCAGGGCAGAGCAGCCGGTCCTAGCTGAGTCCATACAGCCTGCTGCAGCTTGTGTGACTGATGGCCTGGCCTGCTGCAGGTGCAGACTTTGCTGTGCAGGGGCTGGGGGTTGGCAGTGGCAGTGGAGATGGCCTTGGCGTGGAGACTCCTCTCTCGTCCTGTTCCTGGATTGCTACGTGTTTTGTTCTCCCTCCATCACCTGCACTTCCTCCTTCGCTGTTCCTACATGCTCGTGAACACAGGAAGAATAATTTTCTTTGTAATTTAGCAACTGGGAATCCTATCCCAGATAAACTTTAACATTTCCAGGAAGTCATAGGTACTTCTTTTTAAAACATAATGAGTTTGTCTTTGTTTTCTCCTTCTCTAATTGGCACTTTCCATTCTAATAAACCAACACCCACAAACTGTGCAGCCACATGATCTTTTCAGTTAATACAAATCATCATTTCCAGTCCAATAGGCTCAGTTAATTGTGCAAACCTGCAACACACCCATAAAGTGGCTATCTAGCTTGTTATGCAACGATGAATCATGAAGGAAATGTGGAACATAATTAAATACAGTGATGCAAAGATAGTAGTATGAAGCCAAAATCAAAGTATAAGTGATAATAATCTGTATTAAATGTTTGTTTCTGCATGTTGTTTTCAGAAATTACTTAAATGATAAGTTATCTGGCTGCTGCACACATGCCTGGCATATGTTTTGACAAGTTAAAAAATGACCTGTAAACCTGTAAATAAGCTGAACCAAGTCTGCTATCAAAGTAGTCTTTTGGGGAAGGATGTGGCTCAATCTCAGACTTGGCACACAGGCGCTTTCTAATTCTGGTGTGATCTCCCAAGTTTTCTGGTCTTGCTGGAAGCAGTAGTTTCAAAGTAAAGCCTTCATGAAGTTTCTGCTGTGAAATGATTTCTAGTAATACAGGCCTTACCTCCAAGTTATTTTAGTATCCCCTCACTCTAGTAGGGCAAGATGATGTCTG